>NC_134833.1:4910918-4971375 GCF_004210375.1 Tachypleus tridentatus | reverse complement strand
TTGAATTAGAATAGCTAAATACCATTACTAATTCAGATACTAATGAATTAGAATAGCTCAATACCATTGCTAATACAGGTACTTTTGAAATAAGAATAGCTCAATACCATTACTAATATAGATACTTTGAATTAAAATGGCTGAGTACCATTACTTATATAGATACTGTGAATTAGAATAGCTGAATACCATTACTAATATAGATATTGTCACTAGAGAATAGCTGAATACCATTACTAATATAGATACTGTGAATTAGAATAGCTGAATACCATTTGTAATATAGATACTGTAGAATTAAGAATAGCTTGGTACCATTACTAATATGAATACTGTGAATTAAGAATAACTTAGTACCATTACTAATATAGATACTGTGAATTAGAATAGCTGAATACCATTACTAATATAGATACTGTGAATTAGAATAGCTGAATACCATTACTTATATAGATACTGTGAATTAGAATAGCTGAATACCATTACTAATATAGATACTGTGAATTAGAATAGCTTAATACCATTTACTAATACAGATATTGTCACTAAGAATAGCTGAATATACCATTACTAATATAAATACTGTGAATTAGAATAACTTGTACCATTACTATATATAGATACTGTGAATTTGAATAGCATAGTACCATTACTAATATAGATATAATGTGAGAATTAGAATAGCTGAATACCATTACTAATATAGATACTGTGAATTAGAATAGCTGAATACCATTACTAATATGGATACTGTGAATTAAGAATAGCTGAATACCATTACTAATATAGATACTGTGAATTAAGAATAGCTGAAGTACCATTACTAATATAGATATTGTCACTAAGAATAGCTGAATACCATTTCTAATATAGATACTGTGAATGTGAATAGCTTAGTACCATTACTAATATAGATACTGTGAATTAGAATAGCTTGGTACCATTACTAATATAGATATTGTCACTAAGAATAGCTGAATAGCATTACTAATATACATGTGTCACTAAGATATGGCTGAATAGCATACTAATTACTTATATAGATACAAAGCTTGAATATTAGAATAGCTGAATACCATTACCAATATAGATACTGGTTTCTTTAGAATAGCTGAATACCATTACTAATATAGATACTGTGAATTAGAATAGCTGAGTACCACTTACTAATAGCAGATACTGTGAATTAAGAATAGCTCAGTACCATTACTAATATAGATACTGTGAGATTAGAATAGCTGAATACCATTACTTATATATGTAATGTGAATTAAGAATAGCTGAATACCATTACTTTATACATGATAATGTGATTAGAATAGCTGAATACCATTACTAATATCAGATATTGTCACTAAGAATAGCTGAATACCATTACTAATATGAATACTGTTACTAAGAATAGCTGATACCATTACTAATATAGATACTATGAATTAGAATAGCTTGAGTACCATTACTAATATAGATACTGTGAATTAGAATAGCTTAGTACCATTACTAATATAGATGCTGTGAATTAGAATAGCTGAATACCATTACTAATATATATATTGTCACTAAGAATAGCTGAATACCATTACTAATATAGATGTTGTCCCTGAGAATAGCTGAATACCATTACTAATATAGATATTGTCACTAAGAATAGCTGAATACCATTACTAATATAGGTATTGTCATTAAGAATAGCTTAGTACAATTACTAATATAGATATTGTCCTTAAGAATAGCAGGAATACCATAACTAATATAGATATTGTCACTTAGAATAGCTTAGTACCATTACTAATATAGATATTGTCACTAAGAATAGCTGAGTACCATTACTAATATAGGTATTTTCACTAAGAATAGCTGAATATCATTACTAATATAGTTATTCTCACTAAGAATAGCTGAATACCATTACTAATATAGATACTGTGAATTAGAATAGCTGAATACCAATTACTAAACATATAGATACTGTGAATTAAGAATAGTTTAATACCATTACTAATATAGATATTGTTACTAAGAATAGCTGAATACCATTACTAATAAAAAAAATACTGTGAATTAGAATATCTTGGAACTACCATTACTAATATATAGATACTGAATTAGAATAGCATAGTACCATTACTAATATAGTATAATGTGAATAGAATAGCTGAATACCATTACTAATATAGATACTGTGAATTATAATAGCTGAATACCATTACTAATATAGATACTGTGAATTAGAATAGCTGAATACCATTACTAATATAGATACTGTGAATTAGAATAGCTCAGTACCATTACTAATATAGATATTGTCACTAAGAATAGCTGAATACCATTACTAATATAGATACTGTGAATGATGTGAATAGCTTAGTACCATTACTAATATGAATACTGTGATTAGAATAGCTTGGTACCATTACTAATATGAATATTGTGACTAAGAATAGCTGAGATACCATTACTAATATAGATATTGTCACTAAGAATATGGCTGAATACCATTACTAATATAGATACTGTGTATTAGAATAGCTGAATACCATTACTAATATAGATACTCTCTAATTTTGATAGCTGAATACCATTACTAATATAGATACTGTGAATTAGAATAGCTCAGTACCATTACTAATACAGATACTCTGAATTAGAATAGCTCAGTACCATTACTAATATAGATACTGTGAATTAAGAATAGCTGAATACCATTACTTATATGCATGTGAATTAGAATAGCTGAATACCATTACTTATATACGTTGATGTGGATTAAGAATAGCTGAATACCATTACTAATATAGATATTGTCACTAAGAATAGCTGAATACCATTACTAATATAGATACTGTCACTAAGAATGGCTGAATACCATTACTAATATAGATACTGTGAATTGGAATAGCTGAATACCATTACTAATATGAGATACTG
Organism: Tachypleus tridentatus; assembly: GCF_004210375.1. Lineage (NCBI taxonomy): Eukaryota > Metazoa > Arthropoda > Merostomata > Xiphosura > Limulidae > Tachypleus > Tachypleus tridentatus. The sequence goes on along the minus strand of NC_134833.1, from coordinate 4,968,447 downwards.
TGAATTAGAATAGCTTAGTACCATTACTAATATAGATACTGTGAATTAAGAATAGCTGAATACCATTACTAATATAGATATTTTCACTAAGAATAGCTGAATACCATTACTAATATAGATATTGTCACTGAGAATAGCTGAATACCATTACTAATATAGGTATTGTCATTAAGAATAGCTTAGTACAATTACTAATATAGATATTGTCACTTAGAATAGCTGAGTACCATAACTAATATAGGTATTGTCACTTAGAATAGCTTAGTACCATTACTAATATAGGTATTGTCACTAAGAATAGCTTAGTACCATTACTAATATAGATATTGTCACTAGAGTAGCTGAATACCATTACTAATATAGGTATTCTCACTAAGAATAGCTGAATACCATTACTAATATATAGTTACTTGTGAATAAGAATAGCTGAATACCATTACTAATAGAGATACTTTGAATTAGAATAGCTAAATACCATTACTAATTCAGATACTGTGAATTAGAATAGCTCAGTACCATTGCTAATACAGGTACTTTGAAATAGAATAGCTCAGTACCATTTCTAATATAGATATACTTTGAATTAAAATGGTTGGTACCATTACTATATATAGATACTGTGAATTAGAATAGCTGAACACCATTACTAATATAGATATTGTCACTAGGAATAGCTGAATACCATTACTAATATAGATACTGTGAATTAGAATAGCTGAATACCATTTGTTATATAGATACTGTGAATTAGAATAGCTTAGTACCATTACTAATATAGATATTGTGAATTAGAATAACTTAGTACCATTACTAATATAGATACTGTGAATTAGTATAGCTGAATACCATTACTAATTTAGATACTGTGAAATAGAATAGTTCAATACCTTTACTAATACAGATATTGTTACTAAGAATAGCTGAATACCATTTCTTATATAGATATTGTTACTAAGAATAGCTGAATACCATTTCTTATATAGATACTGTGGATTAGAATATAGTACCATTACTAATATAGATACTGTGAATTAGAATAACTTAGTACCATTACTAATATAGATACTGTGAATTAGAATAGCTGAATACCATTACTAATATAGATACTGTGAATTAGAATGGCTGAATACCATTACTAATATAGATACTGTCATTTAGAATAGCTGAATACCATTACTAAATAAATACTGTGATTTAGAATAGCTGAATACCATTACTAATATGATACTGTGAATTAGAATAGCTTAGTACCATTACTAATATAAATACTGTGAATTAAGAATAGCTTAGTACCATTACTAATATAGGTACTGTGAATTAGAATAGCTGAATACCATTACTAATATAGATATTGTCACTAAGAATAGCTGAATACCATTACTAATATAGGTATTGTCATTAAGAATAGCTTAGTACCATTACTAATATAGGTATTGTCACTTAGAATAGCTTAGTACCATTACTAATATAGATATTGTCACTTAGAATACCTGAATGCCATTCCTAATATACGTATTGTCACTAAGAATAGCTGAATACCATTACTCATATAGATACTGTGTATTAGAATAGCTGAATACCATTACTAATATAGATACTCTAATTTTAATAGCTGGATGCAATTACTAATATAGATACTGTGAATTAAGAATAGCTCAGTACCACTACTTATACAGATACTGTGAATTAGAATAGCTCAGTACCATTACTAATAGAGACACTGTGAATTAGAATAGCTGAATACCATTACTTATATACGTAATGTGAATTGGAATAGCTGAATACCATTACTTATATACGTAATGTGAATTAGAATAGCTGAATACCATTACTAATATAGGTATTGTCACTTAGAATAGCTTAGTACCATTGCTAATATAGGTATTCTCACAAAGAATAGCTTAGTACCATTACTAATATAGGTATTGTCACTAAGAGTAGCTGAATATCATTACTAATATAAATATTCTCACTAAGAATAGCTGAATACCACTACTAATTTAGATACTGTGAATTAGAATAGCTGAATACCATTACTAATATAGATACTTTGAATTAGAATAGCTAAATACCATTACTAATTTAGATACTGTGAATTAGAATAGCTCAGTACCATTACTAATACAGATACTTTGAGAATAGAATAGCTCAGTACCATTTTTAATATAGATACTGTGAATTAAAATGGCTTAGAGCAATTACTTATATAGATACTGTGAATTAAAATGGCTTGGAACAATTACTTATATAGATACTGTGAATTAGAATAGCTGAATACCATTTCTTATATAGACACTGTGAATTAGAATAGCTGAATACCATTACTAATATAGATACTGTGAATTAGAATAGCTGAATACCATTACTAATATAGATACTGTGAATTAGAATAGTTTAATACCTTTACTAATACAGATATTGTTACTAAGAATAGCTGAATACCATTACTAATATAGATACTGTGAATTAGATAATCTTAGTACCATTACTAATATAGATACTGTGAATTAGAATAGCATAGTACCATTACTAATATAGGTATTGTCACTAAGAATAGCTTAGTACCATTACTAATATAGGTATTGTCACTAAGAAGTAGCTGAATATCATTACTAATATAGGTATTCTCACTAAGAATAGCTGAATACCACTACTAACATAGTTACTGTGAATAAAAATAGCTGAATACCATTACTAATAGAGATACTTTGAATTAGAATAGCTAAATACCATTACTAATTCAGATACTGTGAATTAGAATAGCTCAGTACCATTGCTAATACAGGTACTTTGAAATAGAATAGCTCAGTACCATTTCTAATATAGATACTTTGAATTAAAATGGTTAGTACCATTACTTATATAGATACTGTGAATTAGAATAGCTGAATACCATTACTAATATAGATATTGTCACTAGGAATAGCTGAATACCATTACTAATATAGATACTGTGAATTAAGAATAGCTGAATACCATTACTTATATAGATACTGTGAATTAAGAATAGCTTAGTACCATTACTAATATAGATATTGTGAATTAGAATAGCTTAGTACCATTACTAATATAGATACTGTGAATTAGAATAGCTGAATACCATTACTAATATAGATACTGTGAAATAGAATAGTTGAATACCTTTACTAATACAGATATTGTTACTAAGAATAGCTGAATACCATTTCTTATATAGATATTGTTACTAAGAATAGCTGAATACCATTTCTTATATAGATACTGTGGATTAGAATAGCTTAGTACCATTACTAATATAGATACTGTGAATTAGAATAACTTAGTACCATTACTAATATAGATACTGTGAATTAGAATAGCTGAATACCATTACTAATATAGATACTATGAATTAGAATAGCTGAATACCATTACTAATATAGATACTGTCATTTTAGAATAGCTGATTACCATTACTTAAATAAATACTGTGATTTATAATAGCTGAGCACCATTACTAATACTGATACTGTAAATTAGAATAGCTTAGTACCATTACTAATATAAATACTGTGAATTAGAATAGCTTAGTACCATTACTAATATAGGTACTGTGAATTAGAATAGCTGAATACCATTACTAATATAGATATTGTCACTAAGAATAGCTGAATACCATTACTAATATAGGTATTGTCATTAAGAATAGCTTAGTACAATTACTAATATAGGTATTGTCACTTAGAATAGCTTAGTACCATAACTAATATAGATATTGTGACTTAGAATACCTGAATGCCATTCCTAATATACGTATTGTCACTAAGAATAGCTGAATACCATTACTCATATAGATACTGTGTATTAGAATAGCTGAATACCATTACTAATATAGATACTCTAATTTTAATAGCTGGATGCAATTACTAATATAGATACTGTGAATAAGAATAGCTCAGTACCACTACTTATACAGATACTGTGAATTAGAATAGCTCAGTACCATTACTAATAGAGACACTGTGAATTAGAATAGCTGAATACCATTACTTATATACGTAATGTGAATTGGAATAGCTGAATACCATTACTTATATACGTAATGTGAATTAGAATAGCTGAATACCATTACTAATATAGGTATTGTCACTTAGAATAGCTTAGTACCATTGCTAATATAGGTATTCTCACAAAGAATAGCTTAGTACCATTACTAATATAGGTATTGTCACTAAGAGTAGCTGAATATCATTACTAATATAAATATTCTCACTAAGAATAGCTGAATACCACTACTAATTTAGATACTGTGAATTAGAATAGCTCAGTACCATTGCTAATACAGATACTTTGAATTAGAATAGCTAAATACCATTTCTAATTTAGATACTGTGAATTAGAATAGCTCAGTACCATTGCTAATACAGATACTTTGAAATAGAATAGCTCAGTACCATTTTTAATATAGATACTGTGAATTAAAATGGCTTAGAGCAATTACTTATATAGATACTGTGAATTAAAATGGCTTGGAACAATTACTTATATAGATACTGTGAATTAGAATAGCTGAATACCATTTCTTATATAGACACTGTGAATTAGAATAGCTGAATACCATTACTAATATAGATACTGTGAATTAGAATAGCTGAATACCATTACTAATATAGATACTGTGAATTAGAATAGTTTAATACCTTTACTAATACAGATATTGTTACTAAGAATAGCTGAATACCATTACTAATATAGATACTGTGAATTAGAATATCTTAGTACCATTACTAATATAGATACTGTGAATTATAATAGCTGAGCACCATTACTAATATGGATACTGTGAATTAGAATAGCTGAATACAATTACTAATATAGATACTGTGAATTATAATAGCTGATCACCATTACTAATATGGATACTGTGAATTAGAATAGCTGAATAACATTACTAATATAGATACTGTGAATTAGAATAGCTCAGTACCATTACTAATATACATATTGTCACTAAGAATAGCTGAATACCATTACTCATATAGATACTGTGTATTAGAATAGCTGAATACCATTACTAATATATATATTTTCACTAAGAATAGCTGAATACCATTACTAATATAGATATTGTCCCTAAGAATAGCTGAATACCATTACTAATACAGATATTGTCACTAAGAACAGCTGAATACCATTACTAATATAGGTATTGTCATTAAGAATAGCTTAGTAAAATTACTAATGTAGGTATTGTCACTTACAATAGCTTAGTACCATAACTAATATAGGTATTTTCACTTACAATAACTTAGTACCATTACTAATATAGGTATTGTCACTAAGAATAGCTTAGTACCATTACTAATATAGATATTGTCACTAAGAATAGCTGAATACCATTACTAATATAGGTATTGTCACGAAGAATAGCTGAATACCATTACTAATATAGATACTTTGAATTAGAATAGCTGAATACCATTACTAATATAGATACTGTGAATTAGAATAGCTCAGTACCATTGCTAATACAGATACTTTGAAATAGAATATCTCAGTACCATTTCTAATATAGATACTTTGAATTAGAATAGCTAAACACCATTACTAATATAGATATTGTCACTAGGAATAGCTGAATACCATTACTAATATAGATACTGTGAATTAGAATAGCTGAATACCATTACTTATATAGATACTGTGAATTAGAATAGCTTAGTACCATTACTAATATAGATATTGTGACTAAGAATAGCTGAATACCATTACTAATATAGATATTGTCACTAAGAATAGCTGAATACCATTACTAATATAGATACTGTGTATTAGAATAGCTGAATACCATTACTAATATAGATACTGTAATTTTGAATAGCTGAATACCATTACTAATATAGATACTGTGAATTAGAATAGCTGAATACCATTACTAATATAGATACTCTGAATTAGAATAGCTGAGTACCATTACTAATATAGATACTGTGAATTAGAATAGCTCAGTACCATTACTAATACAGATACTGTGAATTAGAATAGCTGAATACCATTACTTATATAGTAATGTGAATTAGAATAGCTGAATACCATTACTTATATACGTAATGTGAATTAGAATAGCTGAATACCATTACTAAAATAGATATTGTCACTAAGAATAGCTGAATACCATTACTAATATAGATACTGTTACTAAGAATAGCTGAATACCATTACTAATATAGATACTGTGAATTAGAATAGCTTAGTACCATTACTAATATAGATACTGTGAATTAGAATAACTTAGTACCATTACTAACATAGATACTATGATTTGCAATAGCTCAGTACCATTACTAATATAGATACTGCGAATTAGAATAGCTTATTACCATTTCTATTACAGATACTGTGAATTAGAATAGCTCAGTAAAATTACTAATATAGATATTGTCACAAAGAATAGCTGAATACCATTACTAATATAGATACTGCGAATTAGAATAGCTTAGTACCATTACTAATATAGATACTGTGAAATAGAATAGCTTAGAACCATTACTAATATAGATATTGTCACTAAGAATAGCTGAATACCATTACTTATATAAATATTGTCACTAAGAATAGCTGAATACCATTACTAATGTAGATATTGTCACTAAGAAAAGCTGAATACCATTACTAATATAGATATTGTCAATAAGAATAGCTTAGTACCATTACTAATATAGATATCGTCACTAGGAATAGCTCAATACCATTACTTATATTGGTATTGTCACTAAGAATAGCTGAATACCATTACTAATATAGATATCGTCACTAAGAAAACCTGAATACCATTACTAATATAGATATTGTCACTAAGAATAGCTGAATACCATTACTTATATTGGTATTGTCACTAAGAATAGATAAATACCATTACTAATATAGATATTGTCACTAAGAATAGCTGAATACCATTACTAATACCGATATTGTCACTAAGAACAGCTTAGTACCATTACTAATATAAATATTGTCACTAAGAATAGCTGAATACCATTACTAATATAGATACTGTGAATTAGAATAGCTGAATACCATTACTAATATAGATACTGTGAATTAGAATAGCTGAATACCATTACAAATATAGGTATTGTCACTAAGAATAGCTGAATACCGTTACTAATACAGGTATTTCGCTAAGAATAGCTGAATACCATTACTAATATAGATATTGTCACTAAGAATAGCTTACTACCATTACTAATATAGGTATTAAAAATAAGAATAGCTTAGAACCATTACTAATATTGATATTGCCACTAAGAATAGCTGAATTCCATTAATAATATAGTATTGTCACTAAGAATAGCTGAATACCATTACTAATATAGATACTGTGAATTAGAATAGCTGAATACCAATACTAATATAGGTATTGTAACTAAGAATAGCTGAATACCAACACCGTTATAGGTTTTGTAACTAAGAATAGCTGAATACCAATAATAATATAGATATTGTCACTAAGAATAGCTCAATACCATTACGAATACAGATACTGTCACTAAGAATAGCAGAGTGCCATTACTAATATAGATATTGTAACTAAGAATAGCTGAATACCAATACTAATATAGGTTTTGTAACTAAGAATAGCTGAATACCAATACTAATATAGATATTGTCACTAAGAATAGCTGAATACCATTACTAATATATATATTGTCACTACAAATAGCTGAGACCATCATTATTAATATAGATACTTTGAATTAGAATAGCTCAGTACCATTACTAATATAGATATTCTCACTAAGAATAGCTGAATACCGTTTCTAATATAGATACTGTGAATGTGAATAGCTTAGTACCATTACTAATATAGATACTGTGAATTAGAATAGCTGAATACCATTACTAATATAGATATTGTCGCTAAGAATAGCTGAATACCATTACTAATATAGATATTGTTCCTAAGAATAGCTGAATACCATTACTAATATAGGTATTCTCACTAAGAATAGCTTAGTACCATTACTAATATAGGTATTGTCACTAAGAATAGCTGAATACCACTACTAACTGAGATACTTTGAATTAGAATTGATAAATACCATTACTAATTTAGATACTGTGAATTAGAATAGCTCAGTACCATTGCTAATACAGATACTTTGAATTAGAATAGGTAAATACCATTACTAATTTAGATACTGTGAATTAGAATAGCTCAGTACCATTGCTAATACAGATACTTTGAAATAGAATAGCTCAGTATCATTTTTAATATAGATACTGTGAATTAAAATGGCTTAGAACAATTACTTATATAGATACTGTGAATTAGAATAGCTGAATACCATTACTAATACAGATATTGTCACTAGGAATAGCTGAATATCATTACTTATATAAGTATTGTCACTAAGAATAGCTGAATATTATTACTAATATAGGTATTGTCACTAAGAATAGCTTAGTACCATTACTAATATAGATATTGTCAATAAGAATAGCTTAGTACCATTACTAATATAGATACTGTGAATTAGAATAGCTGAATACCATTACTTATATAAATATTGTCACTAATAATAGCTGAATACCATTACTTATATTGGTATTGTCACTAAGAATAGCTGAATACCATTACTAATATAGATATTGTCACTAAGAATAGCTGAATACCATTACTAATATAGATACTGTGAATTAGAATAGCTGAATACCATTACTAATATAGATATTGTCACTAAGAATAGCAGAATACCATTACAAATATAGATACTGTGAATTAGAATAGCTGAATACCATTACTAATATAGATACTGTGAATTAGAATAGCTGAATACCATTACTAATATAGGTATTGTCACTAAGAATAGCTTAGTATCATTACTAATATAGGTATTGTCACTAAGAATAGCTGAATACCATTACAAATATAGATACTGTGAATTAGAATAGCTTAGTACCATCACTAATATAGGTATTGTCACTAAGAATAGCTGAATACCATTACTAATATAGATATTGTCATTAAGAATAGCTGAATACCATTACTAATATAGATATTGTCACTAAGAATAGCAGAGTACCATTACTAATATAGGTATTGTAACTAAGAATAGCTGAATACCAATACTAATATAGGTATTGTAACTAAGAATAGCTGAATACCAATACTAATATAGATATTGTCACTAAGAATAGCTGAATACCATTACTAATATAGGTATTGTCACTAAAAAAAGCTGAATACCATTACTAATATAGATATTGTGAATTAGAATAGCTTAGTACCATAACTAATATAGATATTGTGACTAAGAATACCTGAATACCATTCCTAATATACATATTGTCACTAAGAATAGCTGAATACCATTACTCATATAGATACTGTGTATTAGAATAGCTGAATACCATTACTAATATAGATACTGTGAATTAGAATAGCTCAGTACCACTACTAATATAGACACTGTGAATTAGAATAGATTATTACCATTTCTATTATAGATACTGTGAATTAGAATAACTTAGTACCATTACTAATATAGATACTGTGAATTAGAATAGCTGAATACCATTACTAATATAGATACTGTGAATTAGAATAATTCAATACCTTTACTAATACAGATATTGTCACTAAGAATAGCTGAATACCTTTACTAATGTAGGTATTGTCATTAAGAATAGCTTAGTACAATTACTAATATAGGTATTGTCACTTAGAATAGCTTAGTACCATAACTAATATAGATATTGTGACGAAGAATACCTGAATACCATTCCTAATATACATATTGTCACAAAGAATAGCTGAATACCATTACTCATATAGATACTGTGTATTAGAATAGCTGAATACCATTACTAATATAGATACTCTAATTTTGATAGCTGAATACCATTACTAATATAGATACTGTGAATTAGAATAGCTCAGTACCACTACTAATACAGATACTCTTAATTAGAATAGCTCATTACTATTACTAATAGAGATACTGTGAATTAGAATAGCTGAATACCATTACTTATATACGTAATGTGAATTAGAATAGCTGAATACCATTACTTATATACGTATTGTGAATTAGAATAGCTGAATACCATTACTAAAATAGATATTGTCACTAAGAATAGCTGAATACAATTATAATATAGATACTATTACTAAGAATAGCTGAATACCATTCCTAATATAGATACTGTGAATTAGAATAGCTTAGTACCATTACTAATATAGATACTGTGAATTAGAATAACTTAGTACCATTACTAACATAGATACTATGATTTGCAATAGCTCAGTACCATTACTAATATAGATACTGCGAATTAGAATAGCTTAGTACCATTACTAAAATAGATACTGTGAATTAGAATAGCTTAGAACCATTACTAATATAGATATTGTCACTAAGAATAGCTGAATACCATTACTTATATAAATATTGTCACTAAGAATAGCTGAATACCATTACTAATGTAGATATTGTCACTAAGAAAAGCTGAATACCATTACTAATATGGATATTGTCAATAAGAATAGCTTAGTACCATTACTAATATAGATATCGTCACTAGGAATAGCTCAATACCATTACTTATATTGGTATTGTCACTAAGAATAGCTGAATACCATTACTAATATAGATATCGTCACTAAGAAAACCTGAATACCATTACTAATATAGATATTGTCACTAAGAATAGCTGAATACCATTACTTATATTGGTATTGTCACTAAGAATAGATAAATACCATTACTAATATAGATATTGTCACTAAGAATAGCTGAATACCATTACTAATACCGATATTGTCACTAAGAACAGCTTAGTACCATTACTAATATAAATATTGTCACTAAGAATACCTGAATACCATTACTAATATAGATACTGTGAATTAGAATAGCTGAATACCATTACTAATATAGATACTGTGAATTAGAATAGCTGAATACCATTACTAATATAGGTATTGTCACTAAGAATAGCTGAATACCATTACTAATATAGGTATTTCACTAAGAATAGCTGAATACCATTACTAATATAGATATTGTCACTAAGAATAGCTGAATTCCATTAATAATATAGGTATTGTCACTAAGAATAGCTGAATACCATTACTAATATAGATACTGTGAATTAGAATAGCTGAATACCAATACTAATATAGATATTGTAACTAAGAATAGCTGAATACCAACACTGATATAGGTTTTGTAACTAAGAATAGCTGAATACCAATAATAATATAGATATTGTCACTAAGAATAGCTCAATACCATTACGAATACAGATACTGTCACTAAGAATAGCAGAGTGCCATTACTAATATAGATATTGTAACTAAGAATAGCTGAATACCAATACTAATATAGGTTTTGTAACTAAGAATAGCTGAATACCAATACTAATATAGATATTGTCACTAAGAATAGCTGAATACCATTACTAATATAGGTATTGTCAGTAAGAATAGCTTAATACCATTACTAATATATATATTGTCACTACAAATAGCTGAATATCATTATTAATATAGATACTTTGAATTAGAATAGCTTAGTACTATTACTAATTATATAGATAGTGTGACTTAGAATAGCTTAGTACTATTACTAATTATATAGATAGTGTGACTTAGAATAGCTTAGTACTATTACTAATTACATACATAGTGTGACTTAGAATAGCTGATTACCATTACTCATATAAATACTGTGATTTATAATAGCTGAGTACCATTACTATATTGATACTGTGATATAAAATAGCTGATAACCATTACTTATATAAATACTGTGATTTATAATAGCTGAGTGTCATTACAAAAATAGATACTGTGGATTAGAATAGCTGAATAACATTACTAATATAGATACTGTGAATTAAAATAGCTCAGTACCATTACTAATATAGATATTCTCACTAAGAATAGCATAATACCATTTCTAATATAGATACTGTGAATGTGAATAGCTTAGTACCATTACTAATATAGATACTGTGAATTAGAATAGCTGAATACCATTACTAATATAGATATTGTCGCTAAGAATAGCTGAATACCATTACTAATATAGATATTGTTCCTAAGAATAGCTGAATACCATTACTAATATAGGTATTCTCACTAAGAATAGCTTAGTACCATTACTAATATAGGTATTGTCACTAAGAATAGCTGAATACCACTACTAACTGAGATACTTTGAATTAGAATTGATAAATACCATTACTAATTTAGATACTGTGAATTAGAATAGCTCAGTACCATTGCTAATACAGATACTTTGAATTAGAATAGGTAAATACCATTACTAATTTAGATACTGTGAATTAGAATAGCTCAGTACCATTGGTAATACAGATACTTTGAAATAGAATAGCAAAGTATCATTTTTAATATAGATACTGTGAATTAAAATGGCTTAGAACAATTACTTATATAGATACTGTGAATTAGAATAGCTGAATACCATTACTAATACAGATATTGTCACTAGGAATAGCTGAATATCATTACTTATATAGGTATTGTCATTAAGAATAGCTGAATATTATTACTAATATAGGTATTGTCACTAGAAATAGATTAGTACCATTACTAATATAGATATTGTCAATAAGAATAGCTTAGTACCATTACTAATATAGATACTGTGAATTATAATAGCTGAATACCATTACTTATATAAATATTGTCACTAATAATAGCTGAATACCATTACTTATATTGGTATTGTCACTAAGAATAGTTGAATACCATTACTAATATAGATATTGTCACTAAGAATAGCTGAATACCGTTACTAATATAGATACTGTGAATTAGAATAGCTGAATACCATTACTAATATAGATATTGTCACTAAGAATAGCAGAATACCATTACGAATATAGATACTGTGAATTAGAATAGCTGAATACCATTACGAATATAGATACTGTGAATTAGAATAGCTGAATACCATTACTAATATAGGTATTGTCACTAAGAATAGCTTAGTACCATTACTAATATAGGTATTGTCACTAAGAATAGCTGAATACCATTACTAATATAGATACTGTGAATTAGAATAGCTTAGTACCATCACTAATATAGGTATTGTCACTAAGAATAGCTGAATACCATTACTAATATAGATATTGTCATTAAGAATAGCTGAATACCATTACTAATATAGGTATTGTAACTAAGAATAGCTGAATACCAATACTAATATAGGTATTGTAACTAAGAATAGCTGAATACCAATACTAATATAGATATTGTCACTAAGAATAGATGAATACCATTACTAATATAGGTATTGTCACTAAGAAAAGCTGAATACCATTACTAATATAGATATTGTGAATTAGAATAGCTTAGTACCATAACTAATATAGATATTGTGACTAAGAATACCTGAATACCATTCCTAATATACATATTGTCACTAAGAATAGCTGAATACCATTACTCACATAGATACTGTGTATTAGAATAGCTGAATACCATTACTAATATAGATACTCTAATTTTAATAGCTGAATACCATTACTAATATAGATACTGTGAATTAGAATAGCTCAGTACCACTACTAATATAGACACTGTGAATTAGAATAGATTATTACCATTTCTATTATAGATACTGTGAATTAGAATAGCTCAGTACCATTACTAATATAGATATTGTCACTAAGAATAGCTGAATACCATTACTAATATAGATACTGCGAATTAGAATAGCTTAGTACCAATACTAATATAGATACTATGAATTAGAATAGCTTAGAACCACTACTAATATAGACATTGTCACTAAGAATAGCTGAATACCATTACTTATATAAATATTGTCACTAAGAATAGCTGAATACCATTACTAAAGTAGATATTGTCACTAAGAAAAGCTGAATACCATTACTAATATAGATATTGTCAATAAGAATAGCTTAGTACCATTACTAATATAGATATCGTCACTAAGAATAGCTGAATACCATTACTTATATAAATATTGTCACTAAGAATAGCTGAATACCATTACTAATATAGATATCGTCACTAAGAAGAACCTGAATACCATTACTAATATAGATATTGTCACTAAGAATAGCTGAATACCATTACTTATATTGGTATTGTCACTAAGAATAGATAAATACCATTACTAATATAGATATTGTCACTAAGAATAGCTGAATACCATTACTAATACAGATATTGTCACTAAGAACAGCTTAGTACCATTACTAATATAGATACTGTGAATTAGAATAGCTGAATACCATTACAAAAATAGGTATTGTCACTAAGAATAGCTGAATACCGTTACTAATACAGGTATTTCGCTAAGAATAGCTGAATACCATTACTAATATAGATATTGTCACTAAGAATAGCTTAATACCATTACTAATATAGGTATTAAAAATAAGAATAGCTTAGAACCATTACTAATATTGATATTGCCACTAAGAATAGCTGAATACCATTACTAATATAGGTACTGTCACTAAGAATAGCTGAATACCATTACTAATATAGATATTGTCACTAAGAATAGCTAAATACCATTACTAATATAGATACTGTCACTAAGAATAGCAGAGTGCCATTACTAATATAGATATTGTAACGAAGAATAGCTGAATACCAATACTAATATAGATTTTGTAACTAAGAATAGCTGAATACCAATACTAATATAGATATTGTCACTAAGAATAGCTGAATACCATTACTAATATAGGTATTGTCAGTAAGAATAGCTTAATACCATTACTAATATATATATTGTCACTACAAATAGCTGAATATCATTATTAATATAGATACTTTGAAATAGAATAGCTGAATACCATTACTAATATAGATATTGTCCCTAAGAATTGCTGAATACCATTACTAATATAGATATTGTCCCTAAGAATAGCTGAATACCTTTACTAATATAGGTATTGTCACTTAGAATAGCTTAGTACCATTACTAATATAGGTATTGTCACTAAGAGTAGCTGAATATCATTACTAATATAAATATTCTCACTAAGAATAGCTGAATACCACTACTAATTTAGATACTGTGAATTAGAATAGCTCAGTACCATTGCTAATACAGATGCTTTGAATTAGAATAGCTAAATACCATTACTAATTTAGATTCTGTGAATTAGAATAGCTCAGTACCATTGCTAATACAGATACTTTGAAATAGAATAGCTCAATACCATTTTTAATATAGATACTGTGAATTAAAATGGCTTAGAACAATTACTTATATAGATACTGTGAATTAGAATAGCTGAATACCATTACTAATATAGATATTGTCACTAGGAATAGCTGAATACCATTACTAATATAGATACTGTGAATTAGAATAGCTGAATACCATTTCTTATATAGACACTGTGAATTAGAATAGCTGAATACCATTACTAATATAGATACTGTGAATTAGAATAGTTTAATACCTTTACTAATACAGATATTGTTACTAAGAATAGCTGAATACCATTACTAATATAGATACTGTGAATTAGAATATCTTAGTACCATTACTAATATAGATACTGTGAATTAGAATAGCATAGTACCATTACTAATATAGATAATGTGAATTAGAATAGCTGAATACCATTACTAATATAGATACTGTGAATTATAATAGCTGAGCACCATTACTAATATGGATACTGTGAATTAGAATAGCTGAATAACATTACTAATATAGATACTGTGAATTAGAATAGCTCAGTACCATTACTAATATAGATACTGTGAATTAGAATATCTTAGTACCATTACTAATATAGATACTGTGAATTAGTATAGCTGAATAACATTACTAATATAGATACTGTGAAATAGAATAGTTCAATACCTTTACTAATATAGATATTGTAACTAAGAATAGCTGAATACCATTACTAATATAGATATTGTTACTAAGAATAGCTGAATACCATTACTAATATAGATACTGTGAATTAGAATAGCTTAGTACCATTACTACTATAGATATTGTGAATTAGAATAACTTAGTACCATTACTAATATAGATACTGTGAATTAGAATAGCTGAATACCATTACTAATATAGATACTATGAATTATAATAGCTGAGCACCATTACTAATACTGATACTGTAATTTAGAATAGTTGATTACCATTACTTATATAAATACTGTGATTTAGAATAGCTGAATACCATTACTAATATTGATACTGTCATTTAGAATAGCTGAATACCATTACTTAAATAAATACTGTGATTTATAATAGCTTAGTACCATTACTAATACTGATACTGTGAATTAGAATAGCTTAGTACCATTACTAATATAGGTACTGTGAATAGAATAGCTGAATGCCATCACTAATATAGATATTGTCACTAAGAATAGCTGAATACCATTACTAATATATAGATATTGTCACTAAGAATTGCTGAATACCATTACTAATATAGATATTGTCACAAAGAATAGCTGAATACCATTACTAATATAGATATTGTCCTAGAATAGCTGAATACCATTACTAATATAGATATTGTCATTAAGAATAGCTTAGTACAATTACTAATATAGGTATTGTCACTTAGAATAGCTTAGTACCATAACTAATATAGATATTGTGACTTAGAATACCTGAATGCCATTCCTAATATACGTATTGTCACTAAGAATAGCTGAATACCATTACTCATATAGATACTGTGTATTAGAATAGCTGAATACCATTACTAATATAGATACTCTAATTTTAATAGCTGAATACCATTACTAATATAGATACTGTGAATTAGAATAGTTTAATACCTTTACTAATACAGATATTGTTACTAAGAATAGCTGAATACCATTACTAATATAGATACTGTGAATTAGAATAGCTGAGTACCATTACTAATATAGATACTGTGAATTAGAATAGCTGAATACCATTACTAATATAGATACTGTGAATTAGAATATCTTAGTACCATTACTAATATAGATACTGTGAATTATAATAGCTGAGCACCATTACTAATATGGATACTGTGAATTAGAATAGCTGAATAACATTACTAATATAGATACTGTGAATTACAATAGCTCAGTACCATTACTAATATACATATTGTCACTAAGAATAGCTGAATACCATTACTCATATAGATACTGTGTATTAGAATAGCTGAATACCATTACTAATATATATATTTTCACTAAGAATAGCTGAATACCATTACTAATATAGATATTGTCCCTAAGAATAGCTGAATACCATTACTAATACAGATATTGTCACTAAGAACAGCTGAATACCTTTACTAATGTAGGTATTGTCATTAAGAATAGCTTAGTACCATTACTAATATAGGTATTGTCACTTAGAATAGCTTAGTACCATAACTAATATAGGTATTGCCACTTAGAATAGCTTAGTACCATTACTAATATAGGTATTGTCACTAAGAATAGCTTAGTACCATTACTAATATAGGTATTGTCACTAAGAGTAGCTGAATATCATTACTAATATAGGTATTCTCACTAAGAATAGCTGAATACCACTACTAACATAGTTACTGTGAATTAGAATAGCTGAATACCATTAATAATAGAGATACTTTGAATTAGAATAGCTAAATACCATTACTAATTTAGATACTGTGAATTAGAATAGCTCAGTACCATTGCTAATACAGATACTTTGAAATAGAATATCTCAGTACCATTTCTAATATAGATACTTTGAATTAAAAGGGCTTAGTACCATTACTTATATAGATACTGTGAAAGAGAATAGCTGAACACCATTACTAATATTGATATTGTCACTAGGAATAGCTGAATACCATTACTAATATAGATACTGTAAATTAGAATAGCTGAATACCATTTCTTATATAGATACTATGAATTAGAATAGCTTAGTACCATTACTAATATAGATACTGTGAATTAGAATAACTTAGTACCATTACTAATATAGATACTGTGAATTAGAATAGCTGAATACCATTACTAATATAGATACTGTGAATTAGAATAGCTGAATACCATTACTAATATAGATATTGTCGCTAATAGCTGAATACCATTACTAATATAGATATTGTTTCTAAGAATAGCTGAATACCATTACTAATATAGGTATTCTCACTAAGAATAGCTTAGTACCAATACTAATATAGGTATTGTCACTAAGAATAGCTGAATACCACTACTAATTGAGATACTTTGAATTAGAATTGATAAATACCATTACTAATTTAGATACTGTGAATTAGAATAGCTCAGTACCATTGCTAATACAGATACTTTGAATTAGAATAGGTAAATACCATTACTAATTTAGATACTGTGAATTAGAATAGCTCAGTACCATTGCTAATACAGATACTTTGAAATAGAATAGCTCAGTATCATTTTTAATATAGATACTGTGAATTAAAATAGCTTAGAACAATTACTATATAGATACTGTGAATTAGAATAGCTGAATACCATTACTAATATAGATATTGTCACTAGGAATAGCTGAATACCATTACTAATATAGATACTGTGAATTAGAATAGCTGAATACCATTACTAATATAGATACTGTGAATTAGAATAGCTGAATACCATTACTAATATAGATACTGTGAATTAGAATAGTTTAATACCTTTACTAATACAGATATTGTTACTAAGAATAGCTGAATACCATTACTAATATAGATACTGTGAATTAGAATATCTTAGTACCATTACTAATATAGATACTGTGAATTAGAATAGCATAGTACCATTACTAATATAGATAATGTGAATTAGAATAGCTGAATACCATTACTAATATAGATACTGTGAATTATAATAGCTGAGCACCATTACTAATATGGATTCTGTGAATTAGAATAGCTGAATAACATTACTAATATAGATTCTGTGAATTAGAATAACTTAGTACCATTACTAATATAGATACTGTGAATTAGAATAGCTGAATACCATTAATAATATAGATACTGTGAATTAGAATAGTTCAATACCTTTACTAATACAGATATTGTTACTAAGAATAGCTGAATACCATTACTAATATAGATACTGTGAATTAGAATATCTTAGTACCATTACTAATATAGATACTGTGAATTAGAATAGCATAGTACCATTACTAATATAGATACTGTGAATTAGAATAGCTGAATACCATTACTAATATAGTATTGTCACTAAGAATAGCTGAATACCATTACTAATATAGGTATTGTCACTTAGAATAACTTAGTACCATAACTAATATAGATATTGTCACTAAGAATAGCTGAATACCATTACTCATATAGATACTGTGTATTAGAATAGCTGAATACCATTACTAATATAGATACTCTAATTTTGATAGCTGAATACCATTACTAATATAGATACTGTGAATTAGAATAGCTCAGTACCACTACTAATACAGATACTCTGAATTAGAATAGCTCAGTACTATTACTAATAGAGACACTGTGAATTAGAATAGCTGAATACCATTACTTATATACGTAATGTGAATTAGAATAGCTGAAAACCATTACTTATATACGTAATGTGAATTAGAATAGCTGAATACCATTACTAAAATAGATATTGTCACTAAGAATAGCTGAATACAATTATAATATAGATACTGTTACTAAGAATAGCTGAATACCATTCCTAATATAGATACTGTGAATTAGAATAGCTTAGTACCATTACTAATATAGATACTGTGAATTAGAATAACTTAGTACCATTACTAACATAGATACTATGATTTGCAATAGCTCAGTACCATTACTAATATAGATACTGCGAATTAGAATAGCTTATTACCATTTCTATTATAGATACTGTGAATTAGAATAGCTCAGTACCATTACTAATATAGATATTGTCACTAAGAATAGCTGAATACCATTACTAATATAGATACTGCGAATTAGAATAGCTTAGTACCATTACTAATATAGATACTGTGAATTAGAATAGCTTAGAACCATTACTAATATAGATATTGTCACTAAGAATAGCTGAATACCATTACTTATATAAATATTGTCACTAAGAATAGCTGAATACCATTACTAATGTAGATATTGTCACTAAGAAAAGCTGAATACCATTACTAATATAGATATTGTCAATAAGAATAGCTTAGTACCATTACTAATATAGATATCGTCACTAGGAATAGCTCAATACCATTACTTATATTGGTATTGTCACTAAGAATAGCTGAATACCATTACTAATATAGATATCGTCACTAAGAAAACCTGAATACCATTACTAATATAGATATTGTCACTAAGAATAGCTGAATACCATTACTTATATTGGTATTGTCACTAAGAATAGATAAATACCATTACTAATATAGATATTGTCACTAAGAATAGCTGAATACCATTACTAATACCGATATTGTCACTAAGAACAGCTTAGTACCATTACTAATATAAATATTGTCATAAAGAATACCTGAATACCATTACTAATATAGATACTGTGAATTAGAATAGCTGAATACCATTACAAATATAGGTATTGTCACTAAGAATAGCTGAATACCGTTACTAATACAGGTATTTCGCTAAGAATAGCTGAATACCATTACAAATATAGGTATTGTCACTAAGAATAGCTGAATACCGTTACTAATACAGGTATTTCGCTAAGGATAGCTGAATACCATTACTAATATAGATATTGTCACTAAGAATAGCTTACTACCATTACTAATATAGGTATTAAAAATAAGAATAGCTTAGAACCATTACTAATATTGATATTGCCACTAAGAATAGCTGAATTCCATTAATAATATAGGTATTGTCACTAAGAATAGCTGAATACCATTACTAATATAGATACTGTGAATTAGAATAGCTGAATACCAATACTAATATAGGTATTGTAACTAAGAATAGCTGAATACCAACACTGATATAGGTTTTGTAACTAAGAATAGCTGAATACCAATAATAATATAGATATTGTCACTAAGAATAGCTGAATACCATTACTAATATAGGTATTGTCAGTAAGAATAGCTTAATACCATTACTAATATATATATTGTCACTACAAATAGCTGAATATCATTATTAATATAGATACTTTGAAATAGAATAGCTTAGTACTATTACTAATTATATACATAGTGTGACTTAGAATAGCTTAGTACTATTACTAATTATATAGATAGTGTGACTTAGAATAGCTTAGTACTATTACTAATTACATAGATAGTGTGACTTAGAATAGCTGATTACCATTACTCATATAAATACTGTGATTTATAATAGCTGAGTACCATTACTATATTGATACTGTGATATAAAATAGCTGATAACCATTACTTATATAAATACTGTGATTTATAATAGCTGAGTGTCATTACAAAAATAGATACTGTGAATTAGAATAGCTGAATAACATTACTAATATAGATACTGTGAATTAAAATAGCTCAGTACCATTACTAATATAGATATTCTCACTAAGAATAGCTGAATACCATTTCTAATATAGATACTGTGAATGTGAATAGCTTAGTACCATTACTAATATAGATACTGTGAATTAGAATAGCTGAATACCATTACTAATATAGATATTGTCGCTAATAGCTGAATACCATTACTAATATAGATATTGTTTCTAAGAATAGCTGAATACCATTACTAATATAGGTATTCTCACTAAGAATAGCTTAGTACCAATACTAATATAGGTATTGTCACTAAGAATAGCTGAATACCACTACTAATTGAGATACTTTGAATTAGAATTGATAAATACCATTACTAATTTAGATACTGTGAATTAGAATAGCTCAGTACCATTGCTAATACAGATACTTTGAATTAGAATAGATAAATACCATTACTAATTTAGATACTGTGAATTAGAATAGCTCAGTACCATTGCTAATACAGATACTTTGAAATAGAATAGCTCAGTATCATTTTTAATATAGATACTGTGAATTAAAATGGCTTAGAACAATTACTTATATAGATACTGTGAATTAGAATAGCTGAATACCATTACTAATACAGATATTGTCACTAGGAATAGCTGAATACCATTACTAATATAGATACTGTGAATTAGAATAGCTGAATACCATTTCTTATATTGACACTGTGAATTAGAATAGCTGAATACCATTACTAATATAGATACTGTGAATTAGAATAGTTTAATACCTTTACTAATACAGATATTGTTACTAAGAATAGCTGAATACCATTACTAATATAGATACTGTGAATTAGAATATCTTAGTACCATTACTAATATAGATACTGTGAATTAGAATAGCATAGTACCATTACTAATATAGATAATGTGAATTAGAATAGCTGAATACCATTACTAATATAGATACTGTGAATTATAATAGCTGAGCACCATTACTAATATGGATTCTGTGAATTAGAATAGCTGAATAACATTACTAATATAGATACTGTGAATTAGAATAACTTAGTACCATTACTAATATAGATACTGTGAATTAGAATAGCTGAATACCATTACTAATATAGATACTGTGAATTAGAATAGTTCAATACCTTTACTAATACAGATATTGTTACTAAGAATAGCTGAATACCATTACTAATATAGATACTGTGAATTAGAATATCTTAGTACCATTACTAATATAGATACTGTGAATTAGAATAGCATAGTACCATTACTAATATAGATAATGTGAATTAGAATAGCTGAATACCATTACTAATATAGATACTATGAATTATAATAGCTGAGCACCATTACTAATACTGATACTGTGATTTAGAATAGCTGATTACCATTACTTATATAAATACTGTGATTTATAATAGCTGAGCACCATTCTTAATATTGATACTGTCATTTAGAATAGCTGATTATCATTACTTAAATAAATACTGTGATTTATAATAGCTGAGCACCATTACTAATACTGATACTGTGAATTAGAATAGCTTAGTACCATTACTAATATAGATACTGTGAATTAGAATAGCTGAATACCATTACTAATATAGATATTGTCACTAAGAATAGCTGAATACCATTACTAATATAGATATTGTCCCTAAGAATAGCTGAATACCATTACTAATATAGGTATTGTCATTAAGAATAGCTTAGTACAATTACTAATATAGGTATTGTCACTTAGAATAGCTTAGTACCATTACTATTATAGGTATTGTCACTTAGAATAGCTTAATACCATTACTAATATAGGTATTGTCATTACGAATAGCTGAATACCACTACTAATATAGTTACTGTGAATTAGAATAGCTGAATACCATTACTAATAGAGATACTTTGAATTAGAATAGCTAAATACCATTACTAATTTAGATACTTTGAAATAGAATAGCTCAATACCATTTTTAATATAGATACTGTGAATTAAAATGGCTTAGAACAATTACTTATATAGATACTGTGAATTAGAATAGCTGAATACCATTACTAATATAGATATTGTCACTAGGAATAGCTGAATACCATTACTAATATAGATACTGTGAATTAGAATAGCTGAATACCATTTCTTATATAGACACTGTGAATTAGAATAGCTGAATACCATTACTAATATAGATACTGTGAATTAGAATAGTTTAATACCTTTACTAATACAGATATTGTTACTAAGAATAGCTGAATACCATTACTAATATAGATACTGTGAATTAGAATATCTTAGTACCATTACTAATATAGATACTGTGAATTAGAATAGCATAGTACCATTACTAATATAGATAATGTGAATTAGAATAGCTGAATACCATTACTAATATAGATACTGTGAATTATAATAGCTGAGCACCATTACTAATATGGATACTGTGAATTAGAATAGCTGAATAACATTACTAATATAGATACTGTGAATTAGAATAGCTCAGTACCATTACTAATATAGATATTATCACTAAGAATAGCTGAATACCATTTCTAATATAGATACTGTGAATGTGAATAGCTTAGTACTGTTACTAATATAGATACTGTGAATTGGAATAGCTTAGTACCATTACTAATATAGATACTGTGAATTAGAATAGCTGAATACCATTACTAATATAGATACTGTGAATTAGAATAGCTGAATACCATTACTAATATAGATATTGTCACTAAGAATAGCTGAATACCATTACTAATATAGATATTGTCACTAAGAATATCTGAATACCATTACTAATATAGATATTGTCCCTAAGAATAGCTGAATACCATTACTAATACAGGTATTGTCACTAAGAATAGGTGAATACCTTTACTAATATAGGTATTGTCATTAAGAATAGCTTAGTACAATTACTAATATAGGTATTGTCACTTAGAATAGCTTAGTACCATAACTATTATAGGTATTGTCACTTAGAATAGCTTAATACCATTACTAATATAGGTATTGTCATTAAGAATAGCTGAATACCACTACTAATATAGTTACTGTGAATTAGAATAGCTGAATACCATTACTAATAGAGATACTTTGAATTAGAAAAGCTAAATACCATTACTAATTTAGATACTGTGAAATAGATTAGCTCAGTACCATTTCTAATATAGATACTGTGAATTAAAATGGCTTAGTACCATTAATTATATAGATATTGTGAATTAGAATAGCTGAATACCATTACTAATATTGATACTGTGAATTAGAATAGCTGAATACCATTTCTTATATAGATACTGTGAATTAGAATAGCTTAGTGCCATTACTAATATAGATACTGTGAATTAGAATAACTTAGTACCATTACTAATATAGATAATGTGAATTAGATTAGCTGAATACCATTACTAATATAGATACTGTGAATTAGAATAGTTCAATACCTTTACTAATACAGATATTGTTACTAAGAATAGCTGAATACCATTACTAATATAGATACTGTGAATTAGAATATCTTAATACCATTACTAATATAGATACTGTGAATTAGAATATCTTAATACCATTACTAATATAGATACTGTGAATTAGAATAGCATAGTACCATTACTAATATAGATAATGTGAATTAGAATAGCTGAATACCATTACTAATATAGATACTGTGATTTATAATAGCTTAGCGCCATTATTAATATTGATACTGTCATATAGAATAGCTGATTACCATTACTTAAATAAATACTGTGATTTATAATAGCTGAACACCATTACTAATATTGATATTGTGATTTAGAATAGCTGATTACCATTACTTATATAAATTCTGTGATTTATAATAATTGAGCACCATTACTTATTTCAATACTGTGATATATAATAGTTTAGTGTCATTACCAATATGGGCATTGTGACCCAGAATACTTGATTACCATTACTAATTTCGATTCTCTGACTTAGTTGATAATAGTTGAGTGCCAGTAACAATATCGATACTTTTACCAAGAATGACTGAGTACCATTACTAATATAGATACTGTGACTTAGAATAACTGAGTACCTTTACTAATATAGCTACTGTGACTGAGAATACTGAGTAATATTAGTAATACTGCTACTGTGACATAAAATAGTTGAGGACCATTACTAATATAGATACTGTGATATAGAATACCTGATCATAACTACTAAATTAGATACTGTGACTTATAATAGCTATCAACACAAATAGAGATACTGTGACTTAAGAAAAGGTGAATACCTCACATTATGAGAACTTGAAGATAACCCGTCAATTCTCTTTGGTACATCTCACGATAAGAAGTTGGAGAGAACCAGACACTTCTTTTTGGTACCTCTCACTACGAGAAGCTGGAAAGAACCAGGTAATTCTTTCTTATATCTTAAGCTGTGATTAGTTAAGGTGAAGTAATCGTATATATTTTTACAACCTCTAACCGGGACTATAAGAGGCTATATTTGAATCTCCTAACAGTTTTAAGTTAGAGTGATTTAAGAACCTTTCATCGATACATTTAACAAGTCTAAAATATATTGTATTGTGAATCCTACAAGTCGTAGTGTAATATCTTTTAGTGTGAATCCTACAAGTCTTGGTGTAATATCTTGTAGTGTGAATCCTACATGTCGTAGTGTATCTTATAGTGGGAATCCTATAAGTCGTAGTGTAATATCTTCTAGTGTGAATCCTACAAGTCGTAGTGTAATATAAAAGCAACTAAAGTTGATACGTCGTTTACTTTCCTAGTCTCATGCGTTACTTTAAGTCACGAAATATTTTCTGTCCTTCGAAAGGTCTGATGTAGTTTTTTTTTTCACTCAATGATTAAAGAGAGGGTGATGGAAACCTGCCATCAACTTCTGATCTACTCTGCTCACGTTCCGCCTACCGAAACATGCTTCTCTATTTGTACTATTTTACACTAAAGTTAAAGGTAAATAACAGGAGTTCAATTTTAATGTTAAAAACAAAACACATATTGATTATTGATATTATTCTTATTAAGATTATTCAGAATTAGAAAACACATATTGATTATTGATATCATTTTTATTAAGATTATTCAGAAATAGAAAACACATATTGATTATTGATATCATTCTTATTAAGATTATTCAGAATTAGAAAACACATTTTGATTATTGATATCATTTTTATTAAGATTATTCAAAAATAGAAAACACACATTGGTTATTGATATCATTCATATTAAGATTATTCAGAATTAGAAAACACATATTGATTATTTATATCATTCTTATAAAGATTATTCAGAATTAGAAAACACATATTGATTATTGATATCATTCTTATTAAGATTATTCAGAAATAGAAAACACATATTGATTATTGATATCATTCTTATTAAGATTATTCAGAAATAGAAAACACATATTGATTATTGATATCATTCTTATTAAGATTATTCAGAATTAGAAAACACATATTGATTATTGATGTCATTCTTATTAAGATTATTCAGAATTAGAAAACACGTATTGATTATTGATGTCATTCTTATGAAGATTATTCAGAATTAGAAAACACGTATTGATTATTGATGTCATTCTTATTAAGATTATTCAGAATTAGAAAACACATATTGATTATTGATATCATTCTTATTAAGATTATTCGGAAATTTCGATTTTTTCCAAATTTTTTGATTCAGCAAAACTTGCAGCTGAAGTAAAACATAATTTCATTAGACACATACACGTGATTTCCACATCTGAACTACCAATTTCAAACAGCTCTCTAGGGGCCACCTTTATATATCTACGGTCGAGATTAATAACGAAAACCGAAATTATATCTCTCAATGTCAACGCTTAGTTCACTGATATCAAAAGATATTGGATCTAAACAGACTTTTAGCAGAAAAACCAATTACGTTTTCTATTGCTTCTCCGTTCATTCTTTGTAGACACCACCTGCTTCAAGAATACAATCAATCGAAGGATGCTAGGAGATCTTTTCTGGTATTGCTTAACTTGAAACGGGAGCACGAGAGAATGTTCGGCACGTGAACTACGTCAGTGAAAGTATTGATCCAATCATGTGTACGTGTGTAACTCGAGGTCTGGCACATACCTGGACGAATGGATCTCAGTTTATACATAAAGTCAACCTCTCATATCCACTTTGTTAGAAAAACTTACTTCTCATGCAACTGATGGTAACAGAATAAATTGAAACTAATGGAATAAAAGACCATGTTCATTTTCCGTTTACTGTACAAACTTTGTAAACCGCACACGTTTAGTAACTATAAATCATCACGACAAAACTTTATAAAATCTCGTCAAGAGATTATAGTCCAGTAAAATATTCTACATATCCACCGATTCGAGTTCATCATAAAATACCACGTATTCTGTAGCTTAATAAATTTCTTACCTAAAGACAGAAAAACCTGAAAAAATAAAGGTTTTCAAAACGAACATTTCATCTTTTTTATCAGTACATTTTCCTAACATAAACTTATAAAAAAAAGAAATTAAAATATAAATAACTTTGTTATTAATATTTTAAAAGTTCTAGCTTGAATATAAGAAAGTGGTAATCAGTTGTAACACTAAAAGATGAATATATTTTATATTTTCAGAAATTGTAGAGAGGTCAAAAGATCGTTATCATTGTTAGTTAAATAGATAGTTGTGATAATAAGATCTGCAGACTGCTTTCACAGCTAGTCGTACTCATTGTTGTGAAGATCAGGTCTGTATAATGTTATCACTGTTAGTTATATAGATTGTTGTGTAGATCAAGTCTGTAGATTGTTACCACTGTTAGTGTTATAAATTGTTGTGAAGTCAGGTCTATAAATTGTTATCACTGTTAGGTATATTGATTGTTGAGAAAATCAGGTCTGTAGATTGTTATCACTAATAGCTGAATAGATTGTTGTGAAAATCAGGTCTTTACATTGTAGTCCATGTTAACTATATAGATTACTGTGAAAATCAGGTGTATAGATTGTTATCACTGTTAGTTATATCAATTGTTGTCAAGATCAGATATTTAGATTCTTATCACTGTTAGTAATATATATTCTGGTAAAAATAAGGTCTCTACATTGTGATCACTTTTAGCTAAAAAGATTGTTGTGAAAATCAGGTGTATAGATTGTAACCACTGTTAGTTATATAGATTGTTGTGAAAATCAGATATGTAAACTGTTTTCACTGTTAGTGAAATAGATTGTTGTGAAGATCAGGTCTGTAGATTGTTATCACTGTTAGTTATATAGATTGTTGTGAACATCACGAATATTTATTGTTATCACTGTAAAACATGTAGATTTTTGTGGAAAAAAGGTCCTTAGGTTGTTATCATTGTTAGTTATACAAATTGTTGTGAAAATCAGGTCTCTACATTGTAGTCCATCTTAGCTATATATATTACTGTGAAAATCAGGTGTATAGATTGTTATCACTGTTAGGTATATAGATTGTTGTGAATATCAGGAATATTCATTATTATCACTGTAAAACATGTAGATTTTTGTGAAAAACAGGTCCTTAGGTTGTTATCATTGTTAGTTATCCAGATTGTTGTGAAAATCAGGTCTCTAGATTGTTATCACTAATAGCTAAATAGATTGTTGTGAAAATCAGGTTTGTACATTGTAGTCCATGTTAGCTATATACATTGTTGTTAAAATCAGGTGTATAGATTGTTATCACTGTTAGTTATATCAATTGTTGTCAAGATCAGATATTTAGATTGTAACCACTGTTAGTTACATAAATTCATGTGAAAATCAGATCTGTAAATTGTTTTCACTGTTAGTAAAACAGATTGTTGTGAAGATCAGGTCTGTAAATTGTTTTCACTGTTAGTGAAATAGATTTTTGTGAAGATCAGGTCTGTAGATTGTTATCACTGTTAGTTATATAGATTGTTGTGAATATCAGGAATATTCATTGTTATCACTGTAAAACATGTAGATTTTTGTGAAAAACAGGTCCTTAGGTTGTTATCATTGTTAGTTATACAGATTGTTGTGAAAATCAGGTCTCTAGATTTTTATCACTTTTAGCCATATAGCTTTTTGTGAGGATCAGGAATATACATTCTTATTACTGTTAGTTATATAGATTGTTGTAAAGTTCAGATCTGTAGATTGTTATTACTCTTAGTAATATAGATTGATGTGAAAATCTGGTCTGTAGATTGTTATCACTGTTAGTTCTATAGATTGTTGTGTAGATCAGGTCTGTAGATTGTAACCACTGTTAGTTATATAGATTGTTGTGAAAATCAGATATGTAAACTGTTTTCACTGTTAGTGAAATAGATTGTTGTGAAGATCAGGTCTGTAGATTGTTATCATTGTTAGTTATACAGATTGTTGTGAAAATCAGGTCTCTACATTGTAGTCCATCTTAGCTATATACATTACTGTGAAAATCAGGTGTATAGATTGTTATCACTCTTAGTTATATCGATTGTTGTCAAGATCAGATATTTAGATTGTTATCACTGTTAGTAATATAGATTCTGGTCAAAATACGGTCTCTACATTATGATCACTGTTAGCTAAATTGATTGTTGTGAAAATCAGGTCTGTACATTGTAGTCCTTGTTAGCTACATAGATTACTGTGAAAATCAGGTGTATACATTGTTATCACTATTAGTAATATGGATTCTGGTAAAAATAAGGTCTCTACATTGTGATCACTGTCAGCTATGTAGATTGCTGTGAAAATCAGGTCTCTACATTGTAGTCCATGTTAGCTATATACATTGTTGTGAAATTCAGGTGTATAGATTCTTATCACTGATAGTTATATAGATTGTTATAAAGATCACATCTTAAGATTGTTATCACTGTTATTTATATAGATTCTGGTGAAGATCAGGTCTGTAGATTGTTATTACTATTAGTTATTTAAATTAATGCGAAGATCGAAAATATAGATTGTTATCACTGTTAATTATATAGATTCTTTTGAAGATCACGTCTGTAGATTGTTATCACTGTTAGTCATTTGATTCTTGTGAAGATATCAAGATTCTTACCACTGTTAGTTATACAGATTGTCGTGAAGATTAGGTCTGTAGAAAGTATCACTGATAGCTATATAGATTGTTGTAAAGTTCAGCTCTGTAGATTGTTATTACTGTTAGTTATATAGATTGATGTGAAAATCAGGTCTGTAGATTGTTATCACTGTTAGTTTTATAGATTGTTGTGTAGATCAGGTCTGTAGATTGTTACCGCTGTTTCTTATATATAAATTCTTGTGACGATCAGGTCTATAAATTGTTATCACTGTTAGGTATATCGATTGTTGAGAAAATCAGGTCTGTAGATTGTTATCACTGTTAGCTAAATAGATTGTTGTGAAAATTATGTCTGTACACTGTAGTCCTTGTTAGCTGTATAGATTACTGTAAAAATCAGGTGTATAGATTGTTATCACTGTTTGTTATATAGATTGTTGTCAAGATCAGATATTTAGATTGTTATCACTGTTTGTAATATAGATTCTGGTAAAAATAAGGTCTCTACATTGTTATCACTGATAGTTATACAGATTGTTGGAAAGATCAGGAATATATATTGTTATCACTGTTAGTTTTATAGATTTTTGTGTAGATCAGGTCTGTAGATTGTTACCGCTGTTACTTATATATAAAGTGTTGTGAAGATCAGGTCTATAAATTGTTATTACTGTTAGATATATTGATTGTTGACAAAATCAGGTCTGTAGATTGTTATCACTGTTAGCTAAATAGATTGTTGTGAAAATCAGGTCTGTACATTGTAGTCCTTGTTAGCTACATAGATTACTGTGAAAATCAGATGTATAGATTGTTATCACTCTTAGTTATATCGATTGTTGTCAAGATCAGATATTTAGATTGTTATCACTGTTAGTTATATAGATTCTGGTGAAGATCAGGTCTGTAGATTGTTATTACTATTAGTTATTTTGATTGATGAGAAGATCGAAAATATAGATTGTTATCAGTGTTAATTATATAGATTCTTGTGCAGATCACGTCTGTAGATTGTTATCACTGTTAGTCATTTCGATTCTTGTGAAGATCACGTCTGTAGATTGTTATCACTGTTAGTCATTTTGATTCTTGTGAAGATAAAGTCTCAAGATACTTACCACTGTTAGTTATGCAGATTGTCGTGAAGATGAAGTCTGTAGATTGTTATTACTGTTAGTTATGTAGATTCATGTGGCAATCAGGTTTCTAGATTGTTATCATTGTTAGTTTTATAGATTGTTGTAAAGATCAGGTCTGTAGATTTTTATCATTGTTCGTTATGTAGATTGTTGTGTAGGTCAGGTCTGTGGATTGTTACCGCTATTAGTTATATAAATTGTTGTGAAGATCAGGTCTATAAATTGTTATCACTGTTAGGTATATTGAATGTTGACAAAATCAGGTCTGTAGATTGTTATCACTGTTAGCTAAATAGATTCTTGTTAAAATCATGTCTGTACATTGTAGTCCATGTTAGCAATATACATTGTTCTTAAAATCAGGTGAATAGATTTATATCACTGATAGTTATATAGATTGTTGTAAATATCAGATCTTTAGAATGTTGTCACTGTGAAATATGTAGATTCTTGAGAAGATCACGTCTGTAAATTGTTATCGCTGCTAGTCATTTTGATTCTTGTGAAGATAAAGTCTCAAGATTCTTACCACTGTCAGTTATACGGATTGTCGTGAAGATCAGGTCTGTAGATTGTTATCACTGATAGTTATATAGGTTGTTGTGTAGATCAGGAATATACATTCTTACTACTGTTAGTTATATAGATTGTTGTAAAGTTCAGATCTGTAGATTGTTTATTACTGTTAGTTATATAAATTGTTGTGAAGATCAGGTCAATAGATTGTTACCACTGTTAGTTGTGTAGATTGTTGTGAAGTTTAGTTCTGAAAATTGTTATCACTGGTAGTTACATACATTGTTGTGAAGATAAGTTCTATACATTGTTATCACTGTTAGCGCTATAGATTGTTGTGAAGATCAAAGCTATAAATTTTAATACTGTTCGTTAAATAAATTGTTGTGAAGATTAGGACAATAGATTTTTATCACTGCTAGCTATATATATTGTAGTGATGATCAAGAATATACATTGTGAAGTTCAGGTCTGGAGATTGCTATTCTTAATTATATAGATTTTTATGAAAACAAAAAATACAGTTTGTTATCACTGTTAGTTATATAGATTGTTGTGAGAATCAGTTCCGTAGATTGTTATCACTGTTAGTCATACAGATTGTTGTTAAGATCAGGTTTGCAGATTTTTGTCACTGTTAGCTGCATATGTTGTTGTAAAGTTTTGTTTTGTAGATTGTTTTCACTGTTAGTCATATACATGATTGTTTAGAGCAAATCTGTTGATTGTGTCACTGTTAGTTATATTGATTGTTGTGAATATCAGGTATGTAGATTGTCTCCACTGTTAGTTATATAGATTGATGTGAAAATCAGGTCTGTAGATTCTTATCACTGTTAGTTATATAAATTGTTGTGAAGATCAGGTCAATAGATTGTTACCACTGTTAGTTGTGTAGATTGTTGTGAAGTTTAGTTCTGAAAATTGTTATCACTGGTAGTTACATACATTGTTGTGAAGATAAGTTCTATAAATTGTTATCACTGTTAGCGCTATAGATTGTTGTGAAGATCAATGCTATAAATTTTAATACTGTTCGTTAAATAAATTGTTGTGAAGATTAGGACAATAGATTTTTATCACTGCTAGCTATATATATTATAGTGATGATCAAGAATATACATTGTGAAGTTCAGGTCTGGAGATTGCTATTCTTAATTATATAGATTTTTATGAAAACAAAAAATACAGTTTGTTATCACTGTTAGTTATATAGATTGTTGTGAGAATCAGTTCCGTAAATTGTTATCACTGTTAGTCATACAGATTGTTGTTAAGATCAGGTTTGCAGATTTTTGTCACTGTTAGCTACATATGTTGTTGTAAAGTTTTGTTTTGTAGATTGTTTTCACTGTTAGTCATATACATGATTGTTTAGAGCAAATCTGTTGATTGTGTCTCTGTTAGTTATATTGATTGTTGTGAATATCAGGTATGTAGATTGTCTCCACTGTTAGTTATATAGATTATTGTGAAGATCAGATCTGTAGGTTGTTATCACTGTTAGTTATACAGATTGTTGTGAAGATTATGTCTGTAGATTGTTATCACTGTTAGTTATATAGATGTTTCTCAAGATCAAGTCTGTAGATTGTTATCACTGCAAGTTATTTAGATTTTTGTCAAGATCAGGTCTGTAGATGGTTATCACTGTTAGTTATATAGATTGTTGTGAAGATCAGGCCTGTTGATTGTTATCACAGATAGTTATATAGATTGTTGTGAAGATAAGGTCTATAGATTTTTGTCGGTGTTAGTTATATAGATTGTTGTGAATATCAGGAATATAGATTGTTATATATGTTAGTTATATAAATTGTTGTGAATATCAGGTCTGTAGATTGTTATCACTGTTAGTTATATAGATTGTTGTGTAGATAAGGTCTGTAGATTGTTATTACTGTTAGCTATATATATTGTTTTTAAGATCAGGTCTATAGATTGTTATCACTGTTAGTTTTGTTGATTGTTGTAAAAATCAGGTGTGTAGATTGTTTTCACTGTTAGTCATATAGATTGTTCTGAATATCAGCTATGTAGATTGTTATTCCTCTTAATTATTTAGATTGTTGAGAAGATCAGATTTGTAGATTGTTATCACTGGTAGCTATATATATTGTAGTTAAGATCAGGAATTTAAATTGTTATCACTGTTACTTATATAAATTGTTGTGAAGATAAGGTATGTATATTATCACTCTTAGTTATATAGATTGTTGTGACGATCAGGTCTGTAGATTGGTATCACTGTTAGTGATATAAATTGTTGTCAAGATCAGTTCTGTTGATTGTCATCACTGTTAGTCATATAGATTGTTGTGAAAATAAGGTCTGTAGATTTTTATCACTGTTAGTTATGTAGATTGTTATCACTGCTAGCTATATAGATTGTTAAGAAGATCAGGAATATAGTTTCTTATCACTCTTGGTTATATAGATTGTTGTGAAGATCAGGTCTGTTGATTGTTATCACTGTTAGTTATTTAGATTGTTGTAAAGGTCAGGTCTACAAATTGTTATCACTGTTAGTTATATAGATTGTTGTAAAGGTGGGGTCTATAGATTTTAATCACTGTTAGATATATAGATTGTTTTTATTATTGTTCGTAATTTAGATTGTTATAAGTTTAGGTCTGTGTATTATTATTTTATTATTCTATTTACATTTTTATTAAACGATACAAATAACTATTATTCTTTTGCTGTTCAAGAACTTTATTTCTATTGCATTTTTGTGATACGTTTTGTTGTTTTTTTTCACAGGAACTCACTCTCGAACATATTTAACATTTTATTATATTACAGACATTTGATAAGTTCCAGATAATACTTTTTGTCATAATTAACTTACGATTGTAAGTTTGGAGTTTTTGTTTTGCTTACCTGACTTTTCATCGCGTCTTTCTGTATAATTATTTGCCTCACGAGAACTGAAGCCTTCACTTGTCTCCTCATCAACGGTGTTTCTTTATTTAGCTTGGAACATTCAGAAAATTTGTTTCTGTCGTTTTAATTTCGCGCAAAGCTATACGATGAGTCTCTGCGCTAGCCGTTCATAATTTAGTAATGTTAGACTACTGGTAAAGCATCTAGTCTTCACCACCCACCGCCAACTTTTGGACTATTCTTTTACCAACGAATAGTGTGATCAACCATCACATTATAACGCCCTCACGGCTGAAAGGGCGAGCATGTTTGGTGCGACGGGGATTCGAACCCGTGACCCTCGGATTACAAGTCGAGTAGAATAACCTCCTAGTCATGCCGGGCCCTTCAGGAAGTTTGTTGTATTTATTAGTCATGCGGGATATATGAAGTTAAGCCTAAGTGCCAAGATCCATATACCGGAACCTTTTATAATTTAACATATTACATTTTAACTGATATTTACGGCATGTCGAAGCTTGATTAATAAGAATCTCTATATTATTAAACGTGGATTTCGACAAATGTTTAATATTCATTACATATTCAAGTACAAAGAGTTTGTTTCGTGATAGTTGTGACCGTCATTTAGTCCTAGCTTTGTTTATCTTAAAACGTGCTGTTATTAGCGATGAAAGATAGCTAATATTAAATGAGTTTTTCAACCCTAATCTAATATACGTAGTGATGATAGAAACAGCTAACACTTAATTCATTTTAACACTAATGTGATTTTTGTAGTGATGAGAGGTAGCTCAAACTAATTTATTCTAACCTTAATGCAAAATAGGTAGTGATGAGAGACAGCTAACACTAACTTATTTTAACTCTAATTTGTTTTTTTGTAGTAAGAGATAGTTCACACTGGACTAATTCATTTTAACCCTGATGTGCTGCTTGTTATGATGGAAGATAATCAGCACTAAACATGCTGTTTGTTGTGATGAGAGATACCTTAAACTAAACTAGTTTGTTTTAACCCTAATGTAAAATAAGTAGTGATGAGAGACAGCTAACACTAATTTATTTTAACCTTAATATGCTGCTTGTAATGTAAAAAGATAAAAAGTACTAATTTTATATATTTTTGTCCCATTGTAAATAGTAAATATAGTAAATATTGTCCAATAGCATATCGTTTATTTCCAGCAGGGGACAATAGTTTTATTCCTCACCTATAACTTATAACACTTTCCTGTACCTTGTAATATTTTAATTCCATAGTGTGTAGCTTTAATAATAAACAAATTAAACGTTTTTAATTTATAAATTCCATCTTTTTTTCTCTGTGGTTTCTTTAATGCTGATATATGTTACTCAAGCTTGTGTAACAGTCAATAGCTCAAACAACGTGGATATTTCGACTTTTTGTCTCGTCTTCATCCACAATCTTGACACCAGGGCCTAAAAAATTAATTAATTAAATTCTTCCTCTGAAAACGATGAAAAATCTCTACCGTTAATAGTTGTTACAGAAATAACTGTTATCTGACTTCACTAATATTTACATTTGAAAATATCTGACACAAAACGTATTTCTAAACCTAACGTACTGTACATTCAACGGGTTAAGTTTCTGATGAAAGCTGTACTATATTGATTCTGAAGTCTGATGTCGTTGTAACTTTCTGTTACGTGTACTTGTATCACTGTAGAAGTCTGATGTCGTTGTAACTTTCTGTTACGTGCACTTGCATCACTGCAGAGGTCTGATGTCGTTGTAAGTTTCTGTTACGTGTACTTATATCTCTGTAGAGGTCTGATGTTGTAACTTTCTGTTACGTATACTTACATCACTGTAGAGGTTTGAAAACAAGTTACAAATTCCAAAGTAGACAGTTGTCATTAAAGCTCACGAATGTTTCGAAACTGATTTTTATTCATTATTTTATTTCGGAATGCTGTGCTGTGTGTAAGTCTAGTCAGATATGTCCATCTGTAATTTGTCAGTGGGGCTTACTTCTAGAAACTTTAGTTTTATTTATCGACATGGAACAGAATACTACCAATCATCGAATACTTCCGGTCTTTGCTTCACTTTGGCCATAACGTTTACTAGTCCTGACAATTAGTGGACCATTACCCTAATAGCCAATAGATTATCAAAGCGTTGTAAATCTAATTACCTTTAAATAAGAGTTTCCTAATGCTTCATTAAATTCCAGATATTACATGTAATTACATGTACTTTAGAGAAGCTGAGCTTTCTGAAATGAAGCACAAACTTCAATCTCCTTTAGAAATGTCTAGAACACATGATTATTTCATACTACATTAAACAGTGTATTAGACAAATGAAAACTTACAGCGTCCATGTCGATCGGAAAATGAATCATTTGTCTCATATATCGGAATTTGTGGGTACAAACGATGCTATGAAATATTATAAAATATAAATTATTTCTTTGCTCAGCGTATTTACCAAATGTTATACTTCTTATGTTAACACTAACATCGAATTCCAAGAAACTTTCCTTGTTATATCCATTGAATAACGGTTCGAATTCCACGGAACATTCCTTGTTATATCCACTGTATAACGGTTCGAATTCCACGGAACATTCCTTGTTATATCCACTGTATAACGGTTCGAATTCCACGGACCTTTCCTTGTTATATCCATTGTATAACGGTTCGAATTTCACAGAACATTCCTTGTTATATCCATTGAATAACGGTTCGAATTTCACAGAACATTCCTTGTTATATCCATTGTATAACGGTTCGAATTCCACGGAACATTCCTTGTTATATCCACTGTATAACGGTTCGAATTCCACGGAACATTCCTTGTTATATCCATTGTATAACGGTTCGAATTCCACGGAACATTTCTTGTTATATCCACTGTATAACGGTTCCAATTCCACGGAACTTTCCTTGTTATATCCATTGTATAACGGTTCGAATTCCACGGAAGATTCCTTGTTATATCCATTGTTTAACGGTTCGAATTCCAAGGAACATTCCTTGTTATATCCATTGTATAACGGTTCAAATTCCATGGAACTTTCCTTGTTATATCCATTGTATAACGGTTCGAATTCCATGGAACATTCCTTATTATATCCATTGTATAACGGTTCGAATTCCATGGAACATTCCTTATTATATCCATTGTATAACGGTTCGAATTCCAAGGAACATTCCTTGTTATATCCATTGTATAACGGTTCGAATTCCACGGAACATTCCTTGTTATATCCATTGTATAACGGTTCGAATTCCACGGAACATTCCTTATATCCATTGTATAACGGTTTATTTCTTCTCACAAGCCTTTCTTATTGTTGGACGATAACTTTACCCCTAAGTGTTACGTAGTTTTAGTTCAAACTTCAAGGTGAACTTCAGAAATAATAGATATCACCTGTGTACTACAACTGATTACGTATACACATTCTAGTTTTTAAAGCTCTTGGCCGAGCTACAACAAAAGAAGCACATGAAATGTGAACTACACTAAACTATCTATATATAAATTTCAGCTGTCAGTTTTTATGGGCCGGATTCTTTATATTACGAGTCAGTGGCTTCTTACGATAAATTTAAACAATAAACAAACAGCACACAGTCGAGTTGTGTTAAAATGATATATAAAAACAAGTCAAACGTTTAGACAAATATTCATTATACTGTTAGTTTGCATATCGGATTATACTTCTCTCCTCTGCTATTGGAATACTGTCTGTGATAATTAGTTTTCAAAAAACCACCACTATACACTCTTTATGATTAAACTCACTAAACGCAGTCTAAATTATATTAAACTACATTTTCGGCAAGTATTTATACTTCGACAGAAGTCTAGTACGCTCCACACTACCAGATATTATGATACCACAATACTGAGTGAAAACTGAGAAGGTTATAATAACATGATGCATTCATATAATAATAATAATAATAAATTCATAAGCCGTAAACAGTTACTTAAAGAAACATACTATAAACAGTCTGAATTATAACATTCACCCTAAACAGAAAAAATCTTGTATACAAATTATAAAACAGCAGAGTGTAACAAAACACAAAACATTAACATAATTATGTGTAATCCGGCTTATAATGTGTCGGGATATCTCTAGAAATGGCGTGACTTAAAATCACTGCTAACACGTTGGTTCAAGCATTGAACACTGCTTAAACATTACAGACAGTAAAATTAACAGACTAAATCTTTAAAGATTTGAGGACGTTCGTCAGGACATAAAGAGACGATCACAGAGAATAGTTCATACCGCTAGATTAAGGAATTTCTTCCAAACATAAAATATAAAATGACAAACACAGTGAACAGTCAAAAACCTTTAGACATATAGGGAACTTTGTCCAAACATAGGACATCGGAAGACAAACACAGAAAAACGTTCAAACCTTAACATATTTAGGGAATTTTGTAGAAACATGCGACATAAAAAAACAATCAGAGAAAACAGATAATTATTGTTTACGAAAGATGTTGTCGTTTCTTTATGTGAACATTCAAGATGGAATATTAGAGAGGGGTCATCTGTGCATCATCGGTGAAACACAAAATAATAAAACCTGAGATTTCACAAAAACTTCGAATGTTTTTCTTATGACACCAGGCAAAGATTACTGTAACGCAAGTAAAGGTGAACTTCAACTAATTTAATCGTCTAAAGATGAATTTTAGAGAAACTATACATGTTTCTTAGTAAATAATCAGTGAGTTTCAAGTGGATATTAAATTATTTGTATACTGTAAAACAATTCTCGCTCTCAAAGTCCGTCGAATGTGAAATCTTCGTAACTGAAATATATCAGCACCTTCCTCGTGACGAGCACGTATACTGGCTGAAGATCAATGTTGCGTGGTACACACGTGTTGTTAGGGCGTTCTCTTACAGAACCACTTGAGTCACTGCTCGTTTGGTGAGATCTGATCTGATGGTTCACTACATTCTATTAGAGGTAGAATATATGCTTAAGGTAAGTATTATACATCGACTAATTTCACTACATTATTGGTCGATATGTTTGTTTTCCAAACCAGAAGATCACGTTGTAAAATACAAACATATATATATATATATATATCCACAGCGTCTTTGAATTCTCTTTTAGATATAGGTATGTGTGTGTTTAAAGATATCCTTAAGTCTAGTCTATTGTATGCATCTATTTTTGCCTAATTAACCTTGACAGTGAATGAAAGCTACTAAGTATGTTAAAAAGAACAGTGTAAAGATGTGAACCCGTGAAACTAAATTTCAGAAGACAAGAAGGAAAACATATCGAAAACTGATTTCATTGTTGAATTTAAAAAAGAATAAAACTAGAAGAAGTAAGAGAACCGAATGTTAATTTCTCACCCACGTGCTGACCACGTGACATTGTGTAACTTTCATGTTTGTTTGTTTTTGTTGGTTTTGAATTTCGCACAAAACTACTCGAGGGCTATCTCTGCTAGCCGTCCCTAATTTAGCAGTGTAAGACTAGAGGGAAGGCAGCTAGTCATCACCACCCACCGCCAACTCTTGGGCTACTCTTTTACCAACGAATAGTGGGATTGACCGTCACATTATAACGCCCCCACGGCTGAAAGGGCGAGCATGTTTGGCGCGACGGGGATGCGAACCCGCGACCCTTAGATTACGATTCGCATGCCTTAACACGCTTGGCCATGCCGGGCCATTAAC
This sequence comes from Tachypleus tridentatus, assembly GCF_004210375.1. Classification (NCBI taxonomy): domain Eukaryota; kingdom Metazoa; phylum Arthropoda; class Merostomata; order Xiphosura; family Limulidae; genus Tachypleus; species Tachypleus tridentatus. The sequence continues at coordinate 4,927,737 of NC_134833.1, read as the reverse complement.
TTTCATATCTTCAGTGCATAAGGTTATTAACTGCAAACGCTTAGCTCTGACGTCATCAGCTACACCCGGCGGAAGAGTTCACGCGCTCAGAAAGGATTATGAGAATGTGCATACCAATTGGAAGTCACTCGTGATGATCAGAACATTACAACAGATATTTAATGTGGAATGTGTTCTCTTTATGGCAAATCAAAGCTATGTTCAACAAAACAGCTACTTTGTAAATTAATTAGGTTTGTAAAGTTATTTTCTACATAACAGTACTTTATTAGACGAATTAGGTTTCTGGAATCTGTAAATGTAGGAATGTGTTTACATTTAGTATCAAACACATGTACATCGAAACCAGAACCAGTACCGGAAAAAAAAGTTCATTATTGTCACTTTATAAGTTAACAGAAATCCAAGTAAAAATAAAAGACACTGAGTCAGATTGTTTACACAGTTTATGAAACAGCTAAATTGTTTACATGGTTTGAGGAATAACCATAACAGTGTTCTTGATACCTAACTTTCTAACCATAAGTTCTTCATGACAGTGAGTATGGGTACAAACTCTGTTACTAATAAAGCAGAGAACAACGTTTCAACCTTCCTAGGTCATCTTCAGGTTATCAAAAAGGACATCTGCCAAGATAAGTAAAAACAAGAATGATAGAACTAACTTCGATAAATAATTCCTACTTAAATGTAACACAAGCAAGAGTGATTTGCATCGTTTGTTTGTTAGATGTTACAAAATGTTCTATTGCACATATTTAATTCAGCATGATATCAGTGAATCAATCGCTTAGAAGTATTATCTTTAACATTTAATATTCTGATAAGTTTTAATAAATGTATCTGAAATAACTTCAAATAATTATTACCTTTATTTAAGTACACAACCTTCTCTGTTTATACGTGTTGATTAAACAGGAAACTTTGATGAATGATTCCTTAAGTGTGAAACCGTCTCTCAACTTGTGTCTGTGTATGTTTGTTACATTGTGTCACTCTCTCTTGTGTGTTTCTTACATTGTGTCACTCTATCTTTGTTTGTTACATTGTGTCACTCTCTCTTGTGTGTTTCTTACATTGTGTTACTCTCTCTTGTGTTTCTTACATTATGTCACTCTATCTTGTGTGTTTGTAACATTGTCACTCACTCTCTTGTGTGTTTGTTATATTATGTCACTCTCTCTTGTGTGTTTCTTACATTGTGTCACTCTCTCTTGTGTGTTTCTTACATTATGTCACTCTATCTTGTGTTTGTAACATTGTCACTCTCTCTCTTGTGTGTTTGTTATATTATGTCACTCTCTTTTGTGTGTTTCTTACATTATGTCACTCTATCTTGTGTTTGTTACATTGTTACTCTCTCTCTTGTGTGTTTCTTACATTGTGTCACTCTCTTTCGTGTGTTTCTTACATTATGTCACTCTATCTTGTGTTTCTTACATTATGTCACTCTATCTTGTGTGTTTGTAACATTGTCACTCTCTCTCTTGTGTGTTTCTTATATTATGTCACTCTCTTTTGTGTGTTTCTTACATTATGTCACTCTATCTTGTGTTTGTTACATTGTTACTCTCTCTCTTGTGTTTCTTACATTGTGTCACTCTCTTTCGTGTGTTTCTTACATTATGTCACTCCATCTTGTGTTTGTTACATTGTTACTCTCTCTCTTGTGTGTTTCGTACATTATGTCACTCTATCTTGTGTTTGTTACATTGTTACTCTCTCTCTTGTGTGTTTCTTACATTGTGTCACTCTTTTTCGTGTGTTTCTTACATTATGTCACTCTATCTTGTGTTTGTTACATTGTTACTCTCTCTCTTGTGTGTTTCTTACATTATGTCACTCTATCTTGTGTTTGTTACATTGTTACTCTCTCTCTTGTGTGTTTCTTACATTGTGTCACTCTATCTTGTGTTTGTTACATTGTTACTCTCTCTCTTGTGTGTTTGTTATATTATGTCATTTTATCTTGTGTGTTTATAACATTAAGTCACTATGTCTACGTGGATGTTCGATACATTATGTGAATCTCTTTGAATATGTCTGTTTCTGTATGTAAGTTGTTTGATCTCTACGGTCGTTAAAGGCTATACTTATTAGTGCTTGAAGCTCCATTAAACCCATAATAAGGAACCACGGTGAGTATGTGACTGTTAAACTGGGTAAGTATGTTTGTTTAGTTGTTCAAAAGTATTTAAACATTTTAAAAATATTTTAACACCTCAGAACAACAAAGATTTGTGTAGCAGAGTTAAACATATTTCACGACCTTTCAAAATAAGGACTGAGTGAAATCACTGATACATGATTTCCAGTGTAATATGTTTAAAACAGAAAACTCATCCAATGTTATTAAACAGTTGTTAGTCTAGTTACATTAGAAAATGAAATAACTTGAGATTATATCTTTCGTCACCGTTTCATTAAATAATGTTTTATGATCAAAGATGTTTTTAAAAATTTTATCATTTTTCTTCCAAACCAGACTTGACCTTCTACTTACCACAAATCTATACTTCGAATATTTTTCTTAAATATACATCAGTAACTCAGAGGACAGTTACTGGGCTAAAAGTCTAATAAACGGGCTTCGATTATTATCAACTAGATATTGATATCACAACTAACTGTTGTATATACTAGATATTGATATTACAACTAGCTATTGTGTTGAGAAAATATTGATATCACTACAACTACTGTATAGACTAGATATTGGTATCACAACTAGCTACTGTGTAGAGAAAATATTGATATCACTACTACCTACTGTATAAACTAGATATTGGTATCACAACTAGCTACTGTGTAGAGAAAATATTGATATCACTACTAACTACTGTATAGACTAGATATTGGTATCACAACTAGCTACTGTGTAGAGAAAATATTGTTATCACAACTAGCTACTGTATAGACAAGATACTGATATCATAACTAGCTTTTGGATAGACTAGATATTCATATCATGACTACTGTGTAGACTAGATATTGATATCATACCTAATGGCGGAACAGAGATAACATGTAATTTAGTCTTAACAACAAACAAACCCTAAATAAGTGTTATAAACTCATGTTCAATATTACAGATATAAACCTTTTTTGTGTGGCGACTATATTGAAATCATCTCTAATTTCGTCTAAACTTGTGACTCCTGATGTGATATCAGAATACATGTACCTAGACGACTAGATATTTGTTTTAACCAAACTACAAGAAATGCGATAGAACATATGTTATAAGAACACATGAGTCTATACAACAAGAATATAGACCGTTCATTTTGACGAAACTATCAGAATCATGATAGAACATGTAACATCAGAACACATGTGGCTATACAAGAAAAAGACAGGACGTTCATTAGAAGTGTCTTAACATTAAAATGGCATGGCGATCCCAGTAAATAGGTCACTGGACCCAAGATCCTAGCGGTAGTGTAGAAAAGCCGTTAAATCAAGTCTTCAAGTTAGGCTTAATATAAATAATACAAGCACCAGTTGAAGCCAGAGAAAATGGAGAAATCAAACGTTTGTACGTTAATTCCAATCCAAGGATGCTTTAAGGAATTGACCACATTAATTTTAATACTTGGATCTTGTTTTACAAGCGATAATATGATTTTAGATTAGGCCTAAACTTCGTTGAAAAGACTTTTCAACGTTCATTTCCTAATTACCTTGTGACCAACCTTTCGCAACGAGAATGAGCAGCCAATAGTAATCAACTGCTTTTAATCGATAATATGAATCTCAAATTTTATGAACTACTTTTCAGATCGCATTAGCAGACGACGAAATGTTTATTGTTAGACTGTAGGAATGCGTTTTATACAAGTTTTTGCGCTCATGGCCTAATGCAGTCTAAATTATCAACAGGAAAATTTGATTGATACTTGCAGGTCTGCAGGACAAATACAATATATGCTTGAATTCCAAATATACCTTCCAAATGCCAAAGAAAAATATCAAATATTTTCAATTATTAACTCATTAATTTGAATATTAAGTAGTTTAAAGGTCTGTCTTAGGGTGGTTATGAATAGCTGCCTTCTCTCTGGTCTTACTATGCTAAGTTAGGGACGGCCTTGCGCGAAATTCAAAACAAACAACTTGTCTTACGGAGGATAGATTTTAAGTTATTAATTTAATTATGTGAATGTTAAGGGCCTGTTTCAGGGGGTGGGGAGATTTGTTTTTCATTTTTAACGTAATTATTTTTCATTTCGCACGAAGCTAAACGAGGGCTTTCTGCGCAAACTGTCCCTTATTTATCAGTGTAAGACTAGAGAGAGGGCAGGTAGTCATTATCACCCACCGCCTACTCTTGGACCACTCTCTTACCAACGAATAGTGGGACTGACGGTCACTTATAACGACCCACGGTGAAAATGACAAGCATGTTTGGTATGACGGGGACTCAATCCCGCGACCCGCAGATTATGAGTCGAGCGCCCTAACCCTGCAGGACCACGTAATATCAGGGGGGGGATAAATTTCAGATTTTTAATTCAATTATGTGAATGTTAAGTAATTTAACGGCCTGTATGAGCTATGGTCTGTTTCAAATTATTAACCCAGTTGTTGTGATGCTAAAACAAAAATGTGTTTAAAGTGGATTAATACATAACCCGTGAAATGGTTAAGCTGAGCATCATGATATGAACTATTTAAAATAACTGGATCAGACGAATCTTGTCCGAGTTATCAAAGTAATAATGAAATCTTTAATAACTGATCCAGAACAGATTCCACACAATTTGCTTACACATCACGTGAAACATTGACCTCGATAGAGTGAGTGCCTTCTCTTTGTGGAATTTGGCTGAAACCTATTAACCATTCTGTGAAGGAATAAACAGACTTTAACTACCATAACCAACTGTTGAACCAATACGTATTAGACCAATTGTTGAACCAGTATTGTAAACCATGTATTAGACCAATTGTTGAACCAATGCTGCATACTGTGTATTAGAACAATTGTTGAACCAATACTGTATACCATGTATTAGACCAATTGTTGAACCAATACTGCATACTGTGTATTAGACCAATTGTTGAACCAGTACTGTACTGCATACTGTGTATTAGACCAATTGTTGAACCATTACTGCATACTGTGTATTAGAACAATTGTTGAACCAATACTGCATACTGTGTATTATACCAATTGTTGAACTAATATTGCATACAGTGTATTAGCCAATTGCTGAACCAATACTTCATACAGTGTACTAGACCAATTGTTGAACCAATACTGTGCATTAGGGAACATGTTAATATCTCGTTAACTTGAACTGACTAAAGACAGAAAGGGATCTAAAACTATTATTACAAAACATTAACAACACCAAGGATATTAACAGTCCTTATACTCTGATTACACCATGTAACAAAATTTTTACTTTTTCTTGTTCCTGGACAGAAAGTGTTATTTTCCAATTGCTTATGCCTAAAGTAAATGGAAAAAGATCTATTTTTCTCTTAAAACTTTACTTTTGTCACCAGAGTAATGAAGTTTTCAAATTTACCTATTTTCCAGAACAATCCAGGTAGATTCAGTGCTGAGTAGCTGATAGAGAATTTTCTCAAACTTACAAGAACTTTCTAGAATGTTATAGAACTTCATTCATCAAGATGGACTCTGCTTCTGCCACAATGTATCCGGTCTGTGTGAGGCAATTGGAATTGCCTGTAACCCGAATGAGTGGAGCATCTTTATTGATAGCTCATTCAGAAGCCTCAAAGCTATGCTGCTCCATAACAGGAATAAGTATCCGTCTCTTCCCCTGGTTCATTCGTGCACCTCAGAGAGTAATACAACAACTTCAAGACCTTGCTAGAAGCCTTAAAGTATGAGTATTGCTGGGAGGTTATTGGAGACTTCAAAATGGTGGTATTCCTGATGGGTTTCCAAGGAGGCTTTACCAAGTTTCCCTGTTATCTTTGCTTTTGGGACAGTAGGGACACTGCAGCACACTACAACAGGAAGCACTGGCCACAACGGACATAGTTCTCTGTGGGGAGGCACAGTGTCAAGTGTTACCCACTAGTAGACCTCCAGAAGGTGTTGTTACCACCACTGCATATAAAATTGGGTATTATGAAACAATTTGTCAAGCTCTTGATAAGGTATCTGCAGCCTTCAAGACTTCTTCCCTAAGCTGTTTGAGGCAAAGGTCAAAGCTGGCATCTTTTTAGGACCACAAATAAAGATCTTGGAATGCACAGAATTCCCCAAGAAGCTCAGTAGGAAGGGAAGAAAAAGCTTGGGATAGCTTTGTTGCAGGGGTTTGGGGCTTCTTAGGCAATCACAAAACCAAAAATGATATGGAACCAGTTGAAGCGCTGCTGAAGAACTATGGCAAAATGGGCTGCAGGATGTACCTGAAAGCCCATATTCTTGATGCTCATCTTGATAAATTCAAGGAGAACATGGGAGCATACTCAGAGGAGCAAGGCCAGCACTTCCACCAAGATACACTGGACATTGAACGCCGCTACCAAGGAACATATAACGAAAAAATGATGGGAGACTATATTTGGGGGCTAATACGTGAAAGTGACTTACATTATAGCCGCAAATCTTGAAAAACTACTCACTTCTAAACATTTTTGTTTATTTGTTTATAACTTGAGTATAAATACATGTAAATCTTGATTCATATGTTGTTTTATTTAGACCTTATGTAAATGAAAATGTGCAAATTTGCCCGTTTTTACATAGAAAATAGGTTAATTTCCAGGTCACAAAAGCAAAGTTTGAAGGTAATAATGACCATTTTCTGTACTTTTACAACATAAGAAATTACGAAATAACACAAACTATCCATGAAACAAAATTTGTGTTACATAGTGTAATCATAACATTAAGAATCACCATGTTTATTAAGAAAGTTATTGTTTTGTGTTACATAGTGTAATCATAACATTAAGAATCACCATGTTTATTAAGAAAGTTATTATTTTGTGTTACATAGTGTAATCATAACATTAAGAATCACCATGTTTATTAAGTTATTGTTTTCCTTTGTTTGTGACTCTTTATATACACGTAATTCTATACAATATAACTCGAAACGTTTTCGTCTGACTTTGATTTAATTTCATGCGCAGGCTGTATGTTCATCATGAATATATGCTAAAGAAACCACATTCGATAACATAAAAGTAGGCTTGAATATAAAAGAAAAACATCAAAAAACGGTCCAAATGGATACCAAACTGAGGTCTTGACCTTTTCAATCTAAGAAACTAAACTGAGGTCTTGACCTTTTCAATGTAAGAAACCAAAGTGAGGTCTTGACCTTTTCAGTGTAAGAAACCAAACTGAGGTCTTGACCTTTTCAATATAAGTAACCAAACTGAGGTCTTGACCTTTTCAATGTAAGAAAACTAAACTGAGGTCTTGACCTATTCAATGTAACAAACAAAACTGAGGTCTTGACCTGTTCAATGTAACACTGAAAGTAACGAATTTGCACTAGATTATAGATTGATTCTTCAAGTGTCATGAGGCGGTGAACGTACTCTTTGTATGTCTTACCGAGTGTGTGACGGTCAATCCCACTATTCGTTGGTAAAGAGTAGCCCAAGAGTTGGCGGTGGGTGGTGATGACTAGCTGCCTTCCCTCTAGTCTTACACTGCTAAATTAGGGACGGCTAGCACAGATAGCCCTCGAGTAGCTTTGTGCGAAATTTCCAAACAAAAACAAAAAACTTACCGAGTGTAGCGTTATGAAGCGGTAAACGTACTCTTTGTATGTCTTACCGAGTGTAGTGTTATGGGGCGGTGAACGTATTCCTTCTATGTCTTACCGAGTGTAGTGTAATGAGGCGGTGAACGTACTCTTTGTATGTCTTACCGAGTGTAGCGTTATGAGGCGGTAAACGTACTCTTTGTATGTCTTACCGAGTGTAGCGTTATGAGGCGGTAAACGTACTCTTTGTATGTCTTACCGAGTGTAGCGTTATGAGGCGGTGAACGTACTCTTTGTATGTCTTACCGAGTGTGGCGTTATGAGGCGGTAAACGTACTCTTTGTATGTCTTACCGAGTGTAGCGTTATGAGGCGGTGAACGTACTCTTTGAATGTCTTATGAGTGTAAATGGTTTGATCATCAACATAACAGGTAAAGGATTTGTCATAATAAAAATGTAAGAGAAATTATTCTTTTATATATATTGTTGTGTTTGTAAAACCGTGACTGTTATCTACATCTGGTGTTGTGTTTGTAAAACCGTGACTGTTATCTACATCTCGTGTTGTGTTTGTAAAACCGTGACTGTTATCTACATCTGGTGTTGTGTTTGTAAAACCGTGACTGTTATCTACATCTGGTGTTGTGTTTGTAAAACCGTGACTGTTATCTACATCTGGTGTTGAGTTTGTAAAACCGTGACTGTTATTTACATCTCGTGTTGTGTTTGTAAAATCGTGACTGTTATCTACATCTGGTGTTGTGTTTGTAAAACCGTGACTGTTATCTACATCTGGTGTTGTGTTTGTAAAACCGTGACTGTTATCTACATCTGGTGTTGAGTTTGTAAAACCGTAACTGTTATCTACATCTCGTGTTGTGTTTGTAAAACCGTGACTGTTATCTACATCTGGTGTTGTGTTTGTAAAACCGTGACTGTTATCTACATCTCGTGTTGTGTTTGTAAAACCGTGACTGTTATCTACATCTGGTGTTGTGTTTGTAAAACCGTGACTGTTATCTACATCTGGTGTTGTGTTTGTAAAACCGTGACTGTTATCTACATCTGGTGTTGAGTTTGTAAAACCGTGACTGTTATTTACATCTCGTGTTGTGTTTGTAAAATCGTGACTGTTATCTACATCTGGTGTTGTGTTTGTAAAACCGTGACTGTTATCTACATCTGGTGTTGTGTTTGTAAAACCGTGACTGTTATCTACATCTGGTGTTGAGTTTGTAAAACCGTAACTGTTATCTACATCTCGTGTTGTGTTTGTAAAACCGTGACTGTTATCTACATCTCGTGTTGTGTTTGTAAAACCGTGACTGTTATCTACATCTGGTGTTGTGTTTGTAAAACCGTGACTGTTATCTACATCTGGTGATGTGTTTGTAAAACCGTGACTGTTATCTACATCTGGTGTTGTGTTTGTAAAACCGTGACTGTTATCTACATCTGGTGTTTTTAAATGTTAGTTTCTCTTTTTAGTAACAAAACTATACGGTGGTTCCTTTTATTTCAATATTGTGTAATTGATTTAAAAAACAATCTTTGATACAAACAACAACGTAAGTGAATCGATGTGGTTTAAATGGTTTCTATGGGCAGAAAATCTTGTTCGAATGGATCATTTTCCATACAGAGAACTTAAGCCACTTGTGGGGCCAGTGTAGGTATAAAGCTTCGGGCAAATTACATCGATCATGCAGTGTCTTTGTTCTTGCCTTCATCGAGTTTATAGAATGTAATAAGATTGAGAAAGCTGTAGACTACTGATAAGAGTATTCAAAACAGTGAAACGGTTGAGAATCAATGTGTGAGGCTTAAGTTCGCACGCTTACCGGATGTGCTGTACCGACCGGAATCTTTAGAAATCCTCATTTCCTGACGTAGACCAGCCTCCAGACAGTATCCATGACAGCTTAAGAGTATAGATACTGATAGATTCAACATCTCTGGAGGGTTATTTACCCCACACAGACTTAAGATATAGTACGGTCTGCGTGAATAAAAGAAATACAGTGAATGAATTGACAAGTGACAGTTCGAACAGACAGTGAGATTTCTGTCATTTCCTAGCGGTATGAACTTCTCAAACTCTCTGTATACCAAGCTAGAACAATTACAAGCCCTAAATAACGCTTTAAAATATCGAGAACAATTCGTCTAACGAATAACTAGACAATCTCAGAGAAGTTATAAAGTAAACAAATAACTAGACGAATAACTAGACAATCTCAGAGAAGTTATAAAGTAAACAAATAAACACATCTCAACAAACTCATTTAGCTGCTAACGACAAAAACTTGTAGGTCAAGCAGTGTACAGATATAGATATCACAAGCAACTACTATGTACACTAGATACAGATATCACAACTAACTACTGTAGAGATTAGATATAGATACAACAACCGACAACTATAGAGACTAGAAACAGTCATGTGAAAAAGTTAGGACACCCTATGAAAGCCCGTGTATTTTTGTAATATTTTTGGATATATACATATTTAATCTCAATTTTAACAATACCGAGAGTTTATAGGAATATAACTAAACAATTAAAATTGAAGAAAAGACTTTTCAAGATCTTCTGTAAATGTAATTTTACAAAAATGCATATTCTAACTGAGGAAAAAGTTAGGACACCCCCACATTTATTTCCACCTAAAATGGTTCAACTCACACACAGGTGTATCACACCAAGTGCTCATAATTAGAAGATTCTTACTCAGCATTTTGAATGAAACTTGCTCTATTTAAACCTCAGACATTTAGTTTGGCGTGCTCCTGCCTGTTGAAGTGAGAGTGAGCATCATGGTGAGAGCAAAAGAGCTGTCTGAGGCCTTCAGAAAGAAAATTGTAGCAGCTTATGAGTTTGGTAAGGGATTAAAAAAGATCCCAAAATATTTTGAAATCAGCCATTCCACTGTCCGAAAAATAGTCAACAAGTGGAGGGCTTTCAAAACAACTGCCGACATGCCCAGGTCTGGTAGTCCAAGCAAATTCACCCCGAGAGCAGACCGCAAAATGCTAAAAGAGGTCTCCAAACACCGTAACATGTCATCACGGGTCCTACAGCAGGCTCTGGCTACTGTTGATGTGAAAGTGTATGCCTCTACAATCAGAAAGAGACTGCACAAGTTTAACTTGCATGGGTCGTGTGCAAGGAGGAAACCTTTGCTCTCTAAGAGAAACATCAAGGCCAGACTGAAGTTTGCCAGAGAGAATGTACACAAAGACCAGGACTTCTGGAATAATGTTCTTTGAACAGATGAGTCCAAAATTGAATTATTTGGACACCAGAACAGAGGACATGTTTGGCGTAAACCAAATACAGCATTCCAGGAAAATAACCTCATACAAACTGTGAAGCATGGAGGTGGAAGTGTCATGGTTTGGGGCTGCATTGCTGCAGCAGGACCTGAACAGCACACAATCATAGAATCCACCATGAATTCTACTGTGTATCAGAGGGTGCTTGAGGAACATATGAGTCTATCTGTAAGAAAATTAAAGCTGAAGCGGAACTGGACCCTGCAACACGACAATTACCCACAACATACCAGTAAATCCACCAAGGGCTGGCTAAAAACTAAGAACTGGAGAGGAATGGCCGAATCAAAGCCCAAATCTTAATCCCATTGAGATGCTGTGGGGTGACTTGAAACGGGCTGTACATGCAAGAAACCCCTCAAACATCTCACAGCTGAAAGAATTCTGCATTGAGGAGTGGAACAAACTTTCTTCAGACCGATGTCAGAGACTGGTAGATGGCTACAAGAAGCGTCTCACTGCAGTTACTTCAGCCAAAGGGGTTAACAATAGCTATTAGGGGGTATGGTGTCCTAACTTTTTCCTCAGTTAGAATATGCATTTTTGTAGAATTACATTTATAAAAGATGTTGAAAAGTCTTTTCTTCAGTTTTAATTGTTTAGTTATATTCCTATAATCTCTCAATATTGTTGAAATTGAGATTAAACATCTATATATCCAAAAATGTTAGAAAAATACACAGGCTTTCATAGGGTGTCCCAACTTTTCACATGACTGTATATATATACCACAATCAACTACTATAGAAACTAAATAGAGATACCACAACCAAGTACTATAGACACTAGATATCACAACCAAGTACTATAGACACTAGATATCACAACCAACTACTGTAGAGATTAGATACAGATATCACAATCAACTACTATATATACTACATATAGACATTACATCCAACAACTCTAGAGACTGTCATAACGAACTGTTCTAAAGACTAGATACAGATATCACAACCAACTAGTCTAGAAACTAGTCACAGATATCTCAACGAACTCTTTAAATGACTAATTTCAAATAACAAGTTCAAGACATCTATTGAATAGCTATAAATGTCGTGGTTAATAGATATAGACTGAAGTAAGGAACAATGTTTTTTCCCGATATGTTAAAGATAGAATGATTGAACAGATGCAGCTTTTTAATTTGTATTAGTTATGTGTTTTTCTTTCTCGTTTCAAGGCCACATTGGGTCATCTGTTGTGTCCACCAAGGGAATCGAACTACTTATTTTAGTGTTGTAAATCTGAAGACTGTCCACTGTCGATTAAAATGTATATTTTTGTTCTTTCTGCCTCGACGTTTCATCTGACTTCATCCCAGGTCTCGACATTTCATCTGACTTCATCCCAGGTCTCGACGTTTCATCTTACTTCATCCTAGGTCTCGACGTTTCATTTGACTTCATCCCAGGTCTCGACATTTCATCTGACTTCATCCCAGGTCTCGACGTTTCATCTTACTTCATCCTAGGTCTCGACGTTTCATCTGACTTCATCCTAGGTCTCGACGTTTCATCTGACTTCATCCCAGGTCTCAACGTTTCATTTGACTTCATCCCAGGTCTCGACATTTCATCTGACTTTATCCCAGATCTCGATATTTCATCTGACTTCATCCCAGGTCTCGACATTTCATCTGACTTCATCCCAGGTCTCGACATTTCATCTGACTTCATCCCAGGTCTCGACGTTTCATCTGACTTCATCCCAGGCTATTCTGCTTTGTTTCCTTATTTTGTTTATTCTAACAAAACGAACAAGGAATCCATTTGTATACTACAGGTCTTTTATTGACTCGAATCTTTCAAACCATCGACCTCGTTTTCTTCATTAGCTGCTATTCTTCAAGTATTGATTGATTATCCAAGTTATTGTTCGACGGTATATTCACCATCTGTATATAGAGATTTTTTATTTTGTTATTATATTGACTCTGTGATCAAGTATATCTTCTTACTTCTTGTTTTGTTTTCTCTCCTGCATGCTTTACCAGAAATTTATATCAAAAAACGAACAAAATTCACGTATTCCTAGTTGTAGTAGGTTTTTTTACTTCAACTTTCATAATAATATGTCTTCGTCACGAATACAAAAAGCTCTATGATTTTACGTATTGTTAAAGAATATCACAGTTTGTGTTAGTAATAATTAATGTTATATTTAACATTTGTGGTAAACGGTGATTCAAAAACCAAAATAAATTATCGCATAACTTATAACAATGGCTGGTTTGTTAGCTCGTTAGAACCAAGTTACCAAGGGAGACGGTCTGTTTTTACCATGTCTGCTGTCTTGAGAGAAACAAGGGAAAGAACAAGCAGGTTGAAATCGTCGACAATAATGACGTTGTTAGATGTTTGTCATGGATTACATAAGTTATGCCTAATCTAGAATTACATCTTCTACAGTTTATGTGGTTAGTTTTCAGAAGAGGTACGACGTTTTGATCAGCGGTACAAGTTTTTACAGTGAAGAACGTTTCAGTGTGAATATTCAAACTCTAACAACGTATCGATTGTACCGACTTCTTTCTGTAAATATCTATCAGTGTGAATATTCAAACTCTAACAACGTATCGATTGTACCGACTTCTTTCTGTAAATATCTATCAGTGTGAATATTCAAACTCTAACAACGTATCGATTGTACCGACTTCTTTATGTAAATATCTATCAGTGTGAATATTCAAACTCTAACAACGTATCGATTGTACCGACTTCTTTATGTAAATATCTATCAGTGTGAATATTCAAACTCTAACAACGTATCGATTGTACCGACTTCTTTCTGTAAATATCTATCAGTGTGAATATTCAAACTCTAACAACGTATCGATTGTACCGACTTCTTTATGTAAATATCTATCAGTGTAAATATTCAAACTCTAACAACGTATCGATTGTACCGACTTCTTTATGTAAATATCTATCAGTGTGAATTATACAGATTATTTAAATGATTAGAAATGTTTGTAGAAACAACGATCACACACATACAGAGACGCGCCTCTGTTTTCCATAATTGTTTTATTCTATTAATAAAACTGCTCTAATTGTTCTTCTGTTTTGGTACCGTCTTTGTTCTAACTCACGTGCCCAAGGGGAAGCATTTTCTTTACTGTAAAAACTAGTGATCATACCAATGATCGAAACGTGGTACCTCTTCAAAAAATAATGTTACTGTAAACATTCCAGTATAATATATTTTGTCGAAACGTGCTACCTCTTCAAAAAATAATGTTACTGTAAACATTCCAGTATAATATATTTTGTCGAAACGTGGTACCTCTTCAAAAAATGATGTTACTGTAAACATTCCAGTATAATATATTTTGTCGAAACGTGCTACCTCTTCAAAAAATAATGTTACTGTAAACATTCCAGTACAAAATATTTTGTCGAAACGTGGTACCTCTTCAAAAAAATAATGTTACTGTAAACATTCCAGTATAATATATTTTGTCGAAACGTGCTACCTCTTCAAAAAATAATGTTACTGTAAACATTCCAGTATAATATATTTTGTCGAAACGTGCTACCTCTTCAAAAAATAATGTTACTGTAAACATTCCAGAACAATATATTTTGTCAAAACGTGCTACCTCTTCAGAAAATAATGTTACTGTAAACATTCTAGTACAATATATATTTGTCAGCAACTAAAGTTAAAACGAAACTAAAACCTACAATTGTCAGGTTAACCCATAGAGGCGGTAAAAGTAATTAGTAAGATCTGTTTAAAATGTTGTTATATTTCTCTCTTGTCATTCAAGGAATAAAATATGAAGTCAGCTTTTGAATACTTTTGTGATTTGATTTATTGTTGTTTTATTTAATTGTAACTTTTCACACAGGCGTAACTTCCAGTGTATGCAAATTATATAGTCATGAACATTCTCCCTAGAAAACAATACAATAAATGTTAGATATATATATCTATAGACAGAGAACTGTGTTCTATACATGCACCTACGATATATATCTATAGCTATGTTCTATTCTACATATGGTGAAACAATATATATATATATATATATAGACAGAGAGCTGTGTTCTATACATGCACCTACGATATATATTTATAGCTATGTTCTATTCTACATATGGTGAAATAATATATATATATATATAGACAGAGAGCTGTGTTCTATACATGCACCTACGATATATATCTATAGCTATGTTCTATTCTACATATGGTGAAACAATATATTTTTATGTTTGTACGGTTATACAGACATGTGTTGTACTCTATTTGTTTCTTTGTTTTTTTAATTTAGGGTAAAACTACACGTGGGCTATCTGCGCTAGTCGTCCCTAATTTAGCAGTGTAAGACTAGAGGGAATGCAGCTATTCATGACCATCAACTCATGGGCTACTATTTTACCAACGAATAGTAGGATTGACAGAAACTTTGTAACGCCTTCACGGCTGAAAGAGCGAGCATGTTTGGTGTGACGGGATTCCAACCCGCGACTCTCGGATTACCTTTATCGTGACTCCTATCACAGTAGTTAATTTTTCTTCTACTGGTAGGTGTACGCTATCACGAAATTTGTTTTGTTTGATTGTTTGTTTAGAATTAAGCACAAAGCTACACAATGGGCTCTCTGCGTACTGCCCACCACGGGGATCGAAACCTGGTTTCTAGTATGTGAGTCCGCAGACATACCACTGTGCCACTAGGGGGCTATCACGAAATTAGATGTGCTCATCTCTTGATAAGTTATGCTTTTCTCAGGGTAATATATGCTTATCACATGGTGTTATATGTTTATTACTTGGTAATATATACTTATCACATGGTAATATATGTTTATTGTCTGGTAATATATGCGTATCACATGGTGTTATATGTTTATTACTTGGTAATATATACTTATCACATGGTAATATATGTTTATTGTCTGGTAATATATGCGTATCACATGGTGTTATATACCTATCATGTGATAATATTTGCTTATCACGTGGTAATATGTGCTTATTTCCTGATAAGACACCCAATAAATATATTTCAGTGTTTTTTAAAGTTTCATACATAATATATAAACCACATAATGCAATGCGTTTTGAAAATCCTTTCATGTCTCTAACCTATGTTATCACACTTCTAATTGGAAACGGTTCCCTCCACAGAAATCACAAAAGTAACATATCATTGGAGTTCGGGTTATCTGTGGAGGACAAAGTTTAAGTAATAATGCAGGCAACTTCGAGATTGCGTACTTGTACGTGGGAAAATGGGCCATCAATCTGAGTTATCTCCAATTAGAGGCGTGACAAAATGGAACAACGTTATGTAGCACTAGGCTTCACACATCATTACTTTCATTCAGGAATTTATAACGCACGATATTAACTTCGGTTCACAGAACACAGCTTAGGGTTAATTTATCGAAACTGAGACTCTCCAAAAGAGCAAAAACAGTTAAATAATAACGATGAATATTGCGGCCATTAGGTGCAAATTCACTTTTGCAATATGTGAAGCCATGGTTTTCAATGCAAATTTCACTCTTCAAATATATAAGGTCAGGGTTTTCATTTTAAATTCACTCTTCCAATATCTGAGGCCATGGTTTTCATTTTAAATTCACTCTTCCAATATCTGAGGCCATGATTTTCATTTTAAATTCACTCTTCCAATATCTGAGGCCATAGTTTTAATTTTAAATTCACTCTTCCAGTATCTGAGGCCATGGTTTTCATTTTAAATTCACTCTTCCAATATCTGAGGCCATGGCTTTCAATGTAAATTTCACTCTTCAAAT
>NC_134833.1:4778330-4910418 GCF_004210375.1 Tachypleus tridentatus | reverse complement strand
CAACCCTCAGAATCCTAGTCTGTTCACTGATCCTAGGTCAAACCCTCACTGATCACTAGGTCAATCACTTCAGGTCAAACTCCCTGACCTAGTGGTTCAACTGGATCACAAAACCCTCATGTTCCTCAGTCCAGCTCACTGATCACTAGGTCAAACTCCCCCTGACCTAGTGGTTAAACTTTCACAACCCTCATGTTCCTAGTCCGGCTCACTGATCACTAGGGTTAACTCCCCTGACCTAGTGGTTAAACTTCACAACCCTCATGTTCCTAGTCCGGCTCACTGATCACTAGGTCAAACTCCCCTGACCTAGTGGTTAAACTTCACAACCCTCATGTTCCTAGTCCGGCTCACTGATCACTAGGTCAAACTCCCTGACCTAGTGGTTAAACTTCACAACCCTCATGTTCCTAGTCCAGGCTCACTGATCACTAGGTCAAACTCCCCTGACCTAGTGGTTAAACTTCACAACCCTCATGTTCCTAGTCCGGCTCACTGATCACTAGGTCAAACTCCCTGACCTAGTGGTTAAACTTCACAACCCTCATGTTCCTAGTCCGGCTCACTGATCACTAGGTCAAACTCCCTGACCTAGTGGTTAAACTTCACAACCCTCATGTTCCTAGTCCGGCTCACTGATCACTAGGTCAAACTCCCCTGACCTAGTGGTTAAACTTCACAACCCTCATGTTCCTAGTCCGGCTCACTGATCACTAGGTCAAACTCCCCTGACCTAGTGGTTAAACTTCACAACCCTCATGTTCCTAGTCCGGCTCACTGATCACTAGGTCAAACTCCCCTGACCTAGTGGTTAAACTTCACAACCCTCATGTTCCTAGTCCGGCTCACTGATCACTAGGTCAAACTCCCTGACCTAGTGGTTAAACTTCACAACCCTCATGTTCCTAGTCCGGCTCACTGATCACTAGGTCAAACTCCCTGACCTAGTGGTTAAACTTCACAACCCTCATGTTCCTAGTCCGGCTCACTGATCACTAGGTCAAACTCCTCCTGACCTAGTGGTTAAACTTCACAACCCTCATGTTCCTAGTCCAGCTCACTGATCACTAGGTCAAACTCCCCTGACCTAGTGGTTAAACTTCACAACCCTCATGTTCCTAGTCCGGCTCACTGATCACTAGGTCAAACTCCCTGACCTAGTGGTTAAACTTCACAACCCTCATGTTCCTAGTCCGGCTCACTGATCACTAGGTCAAACTCCCTGACCTAGTGGTTAAACTTCACAACCCTCATGTTCCTAGTCCGGCTCACTGATCACTAGGTCAAACTCCCTGACCTAGTGGTTAAACTTCACAACCCTCATGTTCCTAGTCCAGCTCACTGATCACTAGGTCAAACTCCCCTGACCTAGTGGTTAAACTTCACAACCCTCATGTTCCTAGTCCGGCTCACTGATCACTAGGTCAAACTCCCCTGACCTAGTGGTTAAACTTCACAACCCTCATGTTCCTAGTCCGGCTCACTGATCACTAGGTCAAACTCCCCTGACCTAGTGGTTAAACTTCACAACCCTCATGTTCCTAGTCCGGCTCACTGATCACTAGGTCAAACTCCCTGACCTAGTGGTTAAACTTCATCAACCCTCATGTTCCTAGTCCGGCTCACTGATCACTAGGTCAAACTCCCTGACCTAGTGGTTAAACTTCACAACCCTCATGTTCCTAGTCCGGCTCACTGATCACTAGGTCAAACTCCCTGACCTAGTGGTTAAACTTCACAACCCTCATGTTCCTAGTCCGGCTCACTGATCACTAGGTCAAACTCCCCTGACCTAGTGGTTAAACTTCACAACCCTCATGTTCCTAGTCCGGCTCACTGATCACTAGGTCAAACTCCCCTGACCTAGTGGTTAAACTTCACAACCCTCATGTTCCTAGTCCGGCTCACTGATCACTAGGTCAAACTCCCCTGACCTAGTGGTTAAACTTCACAACCCTCATGTTCCTAGTCCGGCTCACTGATCACTAGGTCAAACTCCCCTGACCTAGTGGTTAAACTTCACAACCCTCATGTTCCTAGTCCAGCTCACTGATCACTAGGTCAAACTCCCTGACCTAGTGGTTAAACTTCACAACCCTCATGTTCCTAGTCCAGCTCACTGATCACTAGGTCAAACTCCCCTGACCTAGTGGTTAAACTTCACAACCCTCATGTTCCTAGTCCGGCTCACTGATCACTAGGTCAAACTCACCTGACCTAGTGGTTAAACTTCACAACCCTCATGTTCCTAGTCCGGCTCACTGATCACTAGGTCAAACTCCCTGACCTAGTGGTTAAACTTCACAACCCTCATGTTCCTAGTCCGGCTCACTGATCACTAGGTCAAACTCCCCTGACCTAGTGGTTAAACTTCACAACCCTCATGTTCCTAGTCCGGCTCACTGATCACTAGGTCAAACTCCCCTGACCTAGTGGTTAAACTTCACAACCCTCATGTTCCTAGTCCTGATCACTAGCTCACTGGACAACCCTCACTAGGTCAAACTAGGTCAAACTCCCTGACCTAGTGGTTAAACTTCACAACCCTCATGTTCCTAGTCCGGCTCACTGATCACTAGGTCAAACTCCCTGACCTAGTGGTTAAACTTCACAACCCTCATGTTCCTAGTCCGGCTCACTGATCACTAGGTCAAACTCCCTGACCTAGTGGTTAAACTTCACAACCCTCATGTTCCTAGTCCGGCTCACTGATCACTAGGTCAAACTCCCCTGACCTAGTGGTTAAACTTCACAACCCTCATGTTCCTAGTCCGGCTCACTGATCACTAGGTCAAACTCCCCTGACCTAGTGGTTAAACTTCACAACCCTCATGTTCCTAGTCCGGCTCACTGATCACTAGGTCAAACTCCCCTGACCTAGTGGTTAAACTTCACAACCCTCATGTTCCTAGTCCGGCTCACTGATCACTAGGTCAAACTCCCCTGACCTAGTGGTTAAACTTCACAACCCTCATGTTCCTAGTCCGGCTCACTGATCACTAGGTCAAACTCCCCTGACCTAGTGGTTAAACTTCACAACCCTCATGTTCCTAGTCCGGCTCACTGATCACTAGGTCAAACTCCCTGACCTAGTGGTTAAACTTCACAACCCTCATGTTCCTAGTCCGGCTCACTGATCACTAGGTCAAACTCCCCTGACCTAGTGGTTAAACTTCACAACCCTCATGTTCCTAGTCCGGCTCACTGATCACTAGGTCAAACTCCCCTGACCTAGTGGTTAAACTTCACAACCCTCATGTTCCTAGTCCGGCTCACTGATCACTAGGTCAAACTCCCCTGACCTAGTGGTTAAACTTCACAACCCTCATGTTCCTAGTCCGGCTCACTGATCACTAGGTCAAACTCCCCTGACCTAGTGGTTAAACTTCACAACCCTCATGTTCCTAGTCCGGCTCACTGATCACTAGGTCAAACTCCCTGACCTAGTGGTTAAACTTCACAACCCTCATGTTCCTAGTCCGGCTCACTGATCACTAGGTCAAACTCCCCTGACCTAGTGGTTAAACTTCACAACCCTCATGTTCCTAGTCCGGCTCACTGATCACTAGGTCAAACTCCCCTGACCTAGTGGTTAAACTTCACAACCCTCATGTTCCTAGTCCGGCTCACTGATCACTAGGTCAAACTCCCCTGACCTAGTGGTTAAACTTCACAACCCTCATGTTCCTAGTCCGGCTCACTGATCACTAGGTCAAACTCCCTGACCTAGTGGTTAAACTTCACAACCCTCATGTTCCTAGTCCTGGCTCACTGATCACTAGGTCAAACTCCCTGACCTAGTGGTTAAACTTCACAACCCTCATGTTCCTAGTCCGGCTCACTGATCACTAGGTCAAACTCCCCTGACCTAGTGGTTAAACTTCACAACCCTCATGTTCCTAGTCCGGCTCACTGATCACTAGGTCAAACTCCCCTGACCTAGTGGTTAAACTTCACAACCCTCATGTTCCTAGTCCGGCTCACTGATCACTAGGTCAAACTCCCTGACCTAGTGGTTAAACTTCACAACCCTCATGTTCCTAGTCCGGCTCACTGATCACTAGGTCAAACTCCCCTGACCTAGTGGTTAAACTTCACAACCCTCATGTTCCTAGTCCGGCTCACTGATCACTAGGTCAAACTCCCTGACCTAGTGGTTAAACTTCACAACCCTCATGTTCCTAGTCCGGCTCACTGATCACTAGGTCAAACTCCCTGACCTAGTGGTTAAACTTCACAACCCTCATGTTCCTAGTCCGGCTCACTGATCACTAGGTCAAACTCCCTGACCTAGTGGTTAAACTTCACAACCCTCATGTTCCTAGTCCGGCTCACTGATCACTAGGTCAAACTCCCTGACCTAGTGGTTAAACTTCACAACCCTCATGTTCCTAGTCCGGCTCACTGATCACTAGGTCAAACTCCCTGACCTAGTGGTTAAACTTCACAACCCTCATGTTCCTAGTCCGGCTCACTGATCACTAGGTCAAACTCCCTGACCTAGTGGTTAAACTTCACAACCCTCATGTTCCTAGTCAGCTCACTGATCACTAGGTCAAACTCCCTGACCTAGTGGTTAAACTTCACAACCCTCATGTTCCTAGTCCGGCTCACTGATCACTAGGTCAAACTCCCCTGACCTAGTGGTTAAACTTCACAACCCTCATGTTCCTAGTCCAGCTCACTGATCACTAGGTCAAACTCCCTGACCTAGTGGTTAAACTTCACAACCCTCATGTTCCTAGTCCGGCTCACTGATCACTAGGTCAAACTCCCTGACCTAGTGGTTAAACTTCACAACCCTCATGTTCCTAGTCCGGCTCACTGATCACTAGGTCAAACTCCCTGACCTAGTGGTTAAACTTCACAACCCTCATGTTCCTAGTCCGGCTCACTGATCACTAGGTCAAACTCCCTGACCTAGTGGTTAAACTTCACAACCCTCATGTTCCTAGTCCGGCTCACTGATCACTAGGTCAAACTCCCCTGACCTAGTGGTTAAACTTCACAACCCTCATGTTCCTAGTCCGGCTCACTGATCACTAGGTCAAACTCCCTGACCTAGTGGTTAAACTTCACAACCCTCATGTTCCTAGTCCGGCTCACTGATCACTAGGTCAAACTCCCTGACCTAGTGGTTAAACTTCACAACCCTCATGTTCCTAGTCCGGCTCACTGATCACTAGGTCAAACTCCCCTGACCTAGTGGTTAAACTTCACAACCCTCATGTTCCTAGTCCGGCTCACTGATCACTAGGTCAAACTCCCCTGACCTAGTGGTTAAACTTCACAACCCTCATGTTCCTAGTCCGGCTCACTGATCACTAGGTCAAACTCCCTGACCTAGTGGTTAAACTTCACAACCCTCATGTTCCTAGTCCGGCTCACTGATCACTAGGTCAAACTCCCTGACCTAGTGGTTAAACTTCACAACCCTCATGTTCCTAGTCCGGCTCACTGATCACTAGGTCAAACTCCCTGACCTAGTGGTTAAACTTCACAACCCTCATGTTCCTAGTCCGGCTCACTGATCACTAGGTCAAACTCCCTGACCTAGTGGTTAAACTTCACAACCCTCATGTTCCTAGTCCGGCTCACTGATCACTAGGTCAAACTCCCTGACCTAGTGGTTAAACTTCACAACCCTCATGTTCCTAGTCCGGCTCACTGATCACTAGGTCAAACTCCCTGACCTAGTGGTTAAACTTCACAACCCTCATGTTCCTAGTCCGGCTCACTGATCACTAGGTCAAACTCCCTGACCTAGTGGTTAAACTTCACAACCCTCATGTTCCTAGTCCGGCTCACTGATCACTAGGTCAAACTCCCTGACCTAGTGGTTAAACTTCACAACCCTCATGTTCCTAGTCCGGCTCACTGATCACTAGGTCAAACTCCCTGACCTAGTGGTTAAACTTCACAACCCTCATGTTCCTAGTCCGGCTCACTGATCACTAGGTCAAACTCCCTGACCTAGTGGTTAAACTTCACAACCCTCATGTTCCTAGTCCGGCTCACTGATCACTAGGTCAAACTCCCTGACCTAGTGGTTAAACTTCACAACCCTCATGTTCCTAGTCCGGCTCACTGATCACTAGGTCAAACTCCCTGACCTAGTGGTTAAACTTCACAACCCTCATGTTCCTAGTCCGGCTCACTGATCACTAGGTCAAACTCCCCTGACCTAGTGGTTAAACTTCACAACCCTCATGTTCCTAGTCCGGCTCACTGATCACTAGGTCAAACTCCCTGACCTAGTGGTTAAACTTCACAACCCTCATGTTCCTAGTCCGGCTCACTGATCACTAGGTCAAACTCCCTGACCTAGTGGTTAAACTTCACAACCCTCATGTTCCTAGTCCGGCTCACTGATCACTAGGTCAAACTCCCTGACCTAGTGGTTAAACTTCACAACCCTCATGTTCCTAGTCCGGCTCACTGATCACTAGGTCAAACTCCCTGACCTAGTGGTTAAACTTCACAACCCTCATGTTCCTAGTCCGGCTCACTGATCACTAGGTCAAACTCCCTGACCTAGTGGTTAAACTTCACAACCCTCATGTTCCTAGTCCGGCTCACTGATCACTAGGTCAAACTCCCTGACCTAGTGGTTAAACTTCACAACCCTCATGTTCCTAGTCCGGCTCACTGATCACTAGGTCAAACTCCCTGACCTAGTGGTTAAACTTCACAACCCTCATGTTCCTAGTCCGGCTCACTGATCACTAGGTCAAACTCCCTGACCTAGTGGTTAAACTTCACAACCCTCATGTTCCTAGTCCGGCTCACTGATCACTAGGTCAAACTCCCTGACCTAGTGGTTAAACTTCACAACCCTCATGTTCCTAGTCCGGCTCACTGATCACTAGGTCAAACTCCCTGACCTAGTGGTTAAACTTCACAACCCTCATGTTCCTAGTCCGGCTCACTGATCACTAGGTCAAACTCCCCCTGACCTAGTGGTTAAACTCCCTGACCACAACTTCACAACCCTCATGTTCCTAGTCCGGCTCACTGATCACTAGGTCAAACTCCCTGACCTAGTGGTTAAACTTCACAACCCTCATGTTCCTAGTCCGGCTCACTGATCACTAGGTCAAACTCCCTGACCTAGTGGTTAAACTTCACAACCCTCATGTTCCTAGTCCGGCTCACTGATCACTAGGTCAAACTCCCTGACCTAGTGGTTAAACTTCACAACCCTCATGTTCCTAGTCCGGCTCACTGATCACTAGGTCAAACTCCCTGACCTAGTGGTTAAACTTCACAACCCTCATGTTCCTAGTCCGGCTCACTGATCACTAGGTCAAACTCCCCTGACCTAGTGGTTAAACTTCACAACCCTCATGTTCCTAGTCCGGCTCACTGATCACTAGGTCAAACTCCCTGACCTAGTGGTTAAACTTCACAACCCTCATGTTCCTAGTCCGGCTCACTGATCACTAGGTCAAACTCCCTGACCTAGTGGTTAAACTTCACAACCCTCATGTTCCTAGTCCGGCTCACTGATCACTAGGTCAAACTCCCTGACCTAGTGGTTAAACTTCACAACCCTCATGTTCCTAGTCCGGCTCACTGATCACTAGGTCAAACTCCCTGACCTAGTGGTTAAACTTCACAACCCTCATGTTCCTAGTCCGGCTCACTGATCACTAGGTCAAACTCCCTGACCTAGTGGTTAAACTTCACAACCCTCATGTTCCTAGTCCGGCTCACTGATCACTAGGTCAAACTCCCTGACCTAGTGGTTAAACTTCACAACCCTCATGTTCCTAGTCCAGGCTCACTGATCACTAGGTCAAACTCCCTGACCTAGTGGTTAAACTTCACAACCCTCATGTTCCTAGTCCGGCTCACTGATCACTAGGTCAAACTCCCTGACCTAGTGGTTAAACTTCACAACCCTCATGTTCCTAGTCCGGCTCACTGATCACTAGGTCAAACTCCCTGACCTAGTGGTTAAACTTCACAACCCTCATGTTCCTAGTCCGGCTCACTGATCACTAGGTCAAACTCCCTGACCTAGTGGTTAAACTTCACAACCCTCATGTTCCTAGTCCGGCTCACTGATCACTAGGTCAAACTCCCCTGACCTAGTGGTTAAACTTCACAACCCTCATGTTCCTAGTCCGGCTCACTGATCACTAGGTCAAACTCCCTGACCTAGTGGTTAAACTTCACAACCCTCATGTTCCTAGTCCGGCTCACTGATCACTAGGTCAAACTCCCTGACCTAGTGGTTAAACTTCACAACCCTCATGTTCCTAGTCCGGCTCACTGATCACTAGGTCAAACTCACCCTGACCTAGTGGTTAAACTTCACAACCCTCATGTTCCTAGTCCGGCTCACTGATCACTAGGTCAAACTCCCTGACCTAGTGGTTAAACTTCACAACCCTCATGTTCCTAGTCCGGCTCACTGATCACTAGGTCAAACTCCCTGACCTAGTGGTTAAACTTCACAACCCTCATGTTCCTAGTCCGGCTCACTGATCACTAGGTCAAACTCCCTGACCTAGTGGTTAAACTTCACAACCCTCATGTTCCTAGTCCGGCTCACTGATCACTAGGTCAAACTCCCTGACCTAGTGGTTAAACTTCACAACCCTCATGTTCCTAGTCCGGCTCACTGATCACTAGGTCAAACTCCCTGACCTAGTGGTTAAACTTCACAACCCTCATGTTCCTAGTCCGGCTCACTGATCACTAGGTCAAACTCCCTGACCTAGTGGTTAAACTTCACAACCCTCATGTTCCTAGTCCGGCTCACTGATCACTAGGTCAAACTCCCTGACCTAGTGGTTAAACTTCACAACCCTCATGTTCCTAGTCCGGCTCACTGATCACTAGGTCAAACTCCCTGACCTAGTGGTTAAACTTCACAACCCTCATGTTCCTAGTCCGGCTCACTGATCACTCAGGTCAAACTCCCTGACCTAGTGGTTAAACTTCACAACCCTCATGTTCCTAGTCCGGCTCACTGATCACTAGGTCAAACTCCCTGACCTAGTGGTTAAACTTCACAACCCTCATGTTCCTAGTCCGGCTCACTGATCACTAGGTCAAACTCCCTGACCTAGTGGTTAAACTTCACAACCCTCATGTTCCTAGTCCGGCTCACTGATCACTAGGTCAAACTCCCTGACCTAGTGGTTAAACTTCACAACCCTCATGTTCCTAGTCCGGCTCACTGATCACTAGGTCAAACTCCCTGACCTAGTGGTTAAACTTCACAACCCTCATGTTCCTAGTCCGGCTCACTGATCACTAGGTCAAACTCCCTGACCTAGTGGTTAAACTTCACAACCCTCATGTTCCTAGTCCGGCTCACTGATCACTAGGTCAAACTCCCTGACCTAGTGGTTAAACTTCACAACCCTCATGTTCCTAGTCCGGCTCACTGATCACTAGGTCAAACTCCCTGACCTAGTGGTTAAACTTCACAACCCTCATGTTCCTAGTCCGGCTCACTGATCACTAGGTCAAACTCCCTGACCTAGTGGTTAAACTTCACAACCCTCATGTTCCTAGTCCGGCTCACTGATCACTAGGTCAAACTCCCTGACCTAGTGGTTAAACTTCACAACCCTCATGTTCCTAGTCCGGCTCACTGATCATCAAACTCCCTGACCTAGTGGTTAAACTTCAACCCTCATGTTCCTAGTCCGGCTCACTGACCTCAAACTCCCTGTGGTTAAACTTCACAACCCTCATGTTCCTAGTCCGGCTCACTGATCACTAGGTCAAACTCCCTGACCTAGTGGTTAAACTTCACAACCCTCATGTTCCT
This sequence comes from Tachypleus tridentatus, assembly GCF_004210375.1. NCBI lineage: Eukaryota > Metazoa > Arthropoda > Merostomata > Xiphosura > Limulidae > Tachypleus > Tachypleus tridentatus. The sequence goes on along the minus strand of NC_134833.1, from coordinate 4,900,628 downwards.
AGTCCGGCTCACTGATCACTAGGTCAAACTCCCTGACCTAGTGGTTAAACTTCACAACCCTCATGTTCCTAGTCCGGCTCACTGATCACTAGGTCAAACTCCCTGACCTAGTGGTTAAACTTCACAACCCTCATGTTCCTAGTCCGGCTCACTGATCACTAGGTCAAACTCCCTGACCTAGTGGTTAAACTTCACAACCCTCATGTTCCTAGTCCGGCTCACTGATCACTAGGTCAAACTCCCTGACCTAGTGGTTAAACTTCACAACCCTCATGTTCCTAGTCCGGCTCACTGATCACTAGGTCAAACTCCCTGACCTAGTGGTTAAACTTCACAACCCTCATGTTCCTATGTTCCGGCTCACTGATCACTAGGTCAAACTCCCTGACCTAGTGGTTAAACTTCACAACCCTCATGTTCCTAGTCCGGCTCACTGATCACTAGGTCAAACTCCCTGACCTAGTGGTTAAACTTCACAACCCTCATGTTCCTAGTCCGGCTCACTGATCACTAGGTCAAACTCCCTGACCTAGTGGTTAAACTTCACAACCCTCATGTTCCTAGTCCGGCTCACTGATCACTAGGTCAAACTCCCTGACCTAGTGGTTAAACTTCACAACCCTCATGTTCCTAGTCCGGCTCACTGATCACTAGGTCAAACTCCCTGACCTAGTGGTTAAACTTCACAACCCTCATGTTCCTAGTCCGGCTCACTGATCACTAGGTCAAACTCCCTGACCTAGTGGTTAAACTTCACAACCCTCATGTTCCTAGTCCGGCTCACTGATCACTAGGTCAAACTCCCTGACCTAGTGGTTAAACTTCACAACCCTCATGTTCCTAGTCCGGCTCACTGATCACTAGGTCAAACTCCCTGACCTAGTGGTTAAACTTCACAACCCTCATGTTCCTAGTCCGGCTCACTGATCACTAGGTCAAACTCCCTGACCTAGTGGTTAAACTTCACAACCCTCATGTTCCTAGTCCGGCTCACTGATCACTAGGTCAAACTCCCTGACCTAGTGGTTAAACTTCACAACCCTCATGTTCCTAGTCCGGCTCACTGATCACTAGGTCAAACTCCCTGACCTAGTGGTTAAACTTCACAACTAGGTCCTCATGTTCCTAGTTCCTAGGCTCACTGATCACTAGGTCAAACTCCCTGACCTAGTGGTTAAACTTCACAACCCTCATGTTCCTAGTCCGGCTCACTGATCACTAGGTCAAACTCCCTGACCTAGTGGTTAAACTTCACAACCCTCATGTTCCTAGTCCGGCTCACTGATCACTAGGTCAAACTCCCTGACCTAGTGGTTAAACTTCACAACCCTCATGTTCCTAGTCCGGCTCACTGATCACTAGGTCAAACTCCCTGACCTAGTGGTTAAACTTCACAACCCTCATGTTCCTAGTCCGGCTCACTGATCACTAGGTCAAACTCCCCTGACCTAGTGGTTAAACTTCACAACCCTCATGTTCCTAGTCCGGCTCACTGATCACTAGGTCAAACTCCCTGACCTAGTGGTTAAACTTCACAACCCTCATGTTCCTAGTCCGGCTCACTGATCACTAGGTCAAACTCCCTGACCTAGTGGTTAAACTTCACAACCCTCATGTTCCTAGTCCGGCTCACTGATCACTAGGTCAAACTCCCTGACCTAGTGGTTAAACTTCACAACCCTCATGTTCCTAGTCCGGCTCACTGATCACTAGGTCAAACTCCCTGACCTAGTGGTTAAACTTCACAACCCTCATGTTCCTAGTCCGGCTCACTGATCACTAGGTCAAACTCCCTGACCTAGTGGTTAAACTTCACAACCCTCATGTTCCTAGTCCGGCTCACTGATCACTAGGTCAAACTCCCTGACCTAGTGGTTAAACTTCACAACCCTCATGTTCCTAGTCCGGCTCACTGATCACTAGGTCAAACTCCCTGACCTAGTGGTTAAACTTCACAACCCTCATGTTCCTAGTCCGGCTCACTGATCACTAGGTCAAACTCCCTGACCTAGTGGTTAAACTTCACAACCCTCATGTTCCTAGTCCGGCTCACTGATCACTAGGTCAAACTCCCTGACCTAGTGGTTAAACTTCACAACCCTCATGTTCCTAGTCCGGCTCACTGATCACTAGGTCAAACTCCCTGACCTAGTGGTTAAACTTCACAACCCTCATGTTCCTAGTCCGGCTCACTGATCACTAGGTCAAACTCCCTGACCTAGTGGTTAAACTTCACAACCCTCATGTTCCTAGTCCGGCTCACTGATCACTAGGTCAAACTCCCTGACCTAGTGGTTAAACTTCACAACCCTCATGTTCCTAGTCCGGCTCACTGATCACTAGGTCAAACTCCCTGACCTAGTGGTTAAACTTCACAACCCTCATGTTCCTAGTCCGGCTCACTGATCACTAGGTCAAACTCCCTGACCTAGTGGTTAAACTTCACAACCCTCATGTTCCTAGTCCGGCTCACTGATCACTAGGTCAAACTCCCTGACCTAGTGGTTAAACTTCACAACCCTCATGTTCCTAGTCCGGCTCACTGATCACTAGGTCAAACTCCCTGACCTAGTGGTTAAACTTCACAACCCTCATGTTCCTAGTCCGGCTCACTGATCACTAGGTCAAACTCCCTGACCTAGTGGTTAAACTTCACAACCCTCATGTTCCTAGTCCGGCTCACTGATCACTAGGTCAAACTCCCTGACCTAGTGGTTAAACTTCACAACCCTCATGTTCCTAGTCCGGCTCACTGATCACTAGGTCAAACTCCCTGACCTAGTGGTTAAACTTCACAACCCTCATGTTCCTAGTCCGGCTCACTGATCACTAGGTCAAACTCCCTGACCTAGTGGTTAAACTTCACAACCCTCATGTTCCTAGTCCGGCTCACTGATCACTAGGTCAAACTCCCTGACCTAGTGGTTAAACTTCACAACCCTCATGTTCCTAGTCCGGCTCACTGATCACTAGGTCAAACTCCCTGACCTAGTGGTTAAACTTCACAACCCTCATGTTCCTAGTCCGGCTCACTGATCACTAGGTCAAACTCCCTGACCTAGTGGTTAAACTTCACAACCCTCATGTTCCTAGTCCGGCTCACTGATCACTAGGTCAAACTCCCTGACCTAGTGGTTAAACTTCACAACCCTCATGTTCCTAGTCCGGCTCACTGATCACTAGGTCAAACTCCCTGACCTAGTGGTTAAACTTCACAACCCTCATGTTCCTAGTCCGGCTCACTGATCACTAGGTCAAACTCCCTGACCTAGTGGTTAAACTTCACAACCCTCATGTTCCTAGTCCGGCTCACTGATCACTAGGTCAAACTCCCTGACCTAGTGGTTAAACTTCACAACCCTCATGTTCCTAGTCCGGCTCACTGATCACTAGGTCAAACTCCCTGACCTAGTGGTTAAACTTCACAACCCTCATGTTCCTAGTCCGGCTCACTGATCACTAGGTCAAACTCCCTGACCTAGTGGTTAAACTTCACAACCCTCATGTTCCTAGTCCGGCTCACTGATCACTAGGTCAAACTCCCTGACCTAGTGGTTAAACTTCACAACCCTCATGTTCCTAGTCCGGCTCACTGATCACTAGGTCAAACTCACAACCCCTGACCTAGTGGTTAAACTTCACAACCCTCATGTTCCTAGTCCGGCTCACTGATCACTAGGTCAAACTCCCTGACCTAGTGGTTAAACTTCACAACCCTCATGTTCCTAGTCCGGCTCACTGATCACTAGGTCAAACTCCCCTGACCTAGTGGTTAAACTTCACAACCCTCATGTTCCTAGTCCGGCTCACTGATCACTAGGTCAAACTCCCTGACCTAGTGGTTAAACTTCACAACCCTCATGTTCCTAGTCCGGCTCACTGATCACTAGGTCAAACTCCCTGACCTAGTGGTTAAACTTCACAACCCTCATGTTCCTAGTCCGGCTCACTGATCACTAGGTCAAACTCCCTGACCTAGTGGTTAAACTTCACAACCCTCATGTTCCTAGTCCGGCTCACTGATCACTAGGTCAAACTCCCTGACCTAGTGGTTAAACTTCACAACCCTCATGTTCCTAGTCCGGCTCACTGATCACTAGGTCAAACTCCCTGACCTAGTGGTTAAACTTCACAACCCTCATGTTCCTAGTCCGGCTCACTGATCACTAGGTCAAACTCCCTGACCTAGTGGTTAAACTTCACAACCCTCATGTTCCTAGTCCGGCTCACTGATCACTCAGGTCAAACTCCCTGACCTAGTGGTTAAACTTCACAACCCTCATGTTCCTAGTCCGGCTCACTGATCACTAGGTCAAACTCCCTGACCTAGTGGTTAAACTTCACAACCCTCATGTTCCTAGTCCGGCTCACTGATCACTAGGTCAAACTCCCTGACCTAGTGGTTAAACTTCACAACCCTCATGTTCCTAGTCCGGCTCACTGATCACTAGGTCAAACTCCCTGACCTAGTGGTTAAACTTCACAACCCTCATGTTCCTAGTCCGGCTCACTGATCACTAGGTCAAACTCCCTGACCTAGTGGTTAAACTTCACAACCCTCATGTTCCTAGTCCGGCTCACTGATCACTAGGTCAAACTCCCCCTGACCTAGTGGTTAAACTTCACAACCCTCATGTTCCTAGTCCGGCTCACTGATCACTAGGTCAAACTCCCTGACCTAGTGGTTAAACTTCACAACCCTCATGTTCCTAGTCCGGCTCACTGATCACTAGGTCAAACTCCCTGACCTAGTGGTTAAACTTCACAACCCTCATGTTCCTAGTCCGGCTCACTGATCACTAGGTCAAACTCCCTGACCTAGTGGTTAAACTTCACAACCCTCATGTTCCTAGTCCGGCTCACTGATCACTAGGTCAAACTCCCTGACCTAGTGGTTAAACTTCACAACCCTCATGTTCCTAGTCCGGCTCACTGATCACTAGGTCAAACTCCCTGACCTAGTGGTTAAACTTCACAACCCTCATGTTCCTAGTCCGGCTCACTGATCACTAGGTCAAACTCCCTGACCTAGTGGTTAAACTTCACAACCCTCATGTTCCTAGTCCGGCTCACTGATCACTAGGTCAAACTCCCTGACCTAGTGGTTAAACTTCACAACCCTCATGTTCCTAGTCCGGCTCACTGATCACTAGGTCAAACTCCCTGACCTAGTGGTTAAACTTCACAACCCTCATGTTCCTAGTCCTCCCTGACCTAGTGGCTCACTGATCACTAGGTCAAACTCCCTGACCTAGTGGTTAAACTTCACAACCCTCATGTTCCTAGTCCGGCTCACTGATCACTAGGTCAAACTCCCTGACCTAGTGGTTAAACTTCACAACCCTCATGTTCCTAGTCCGGCTCACTGATCACTAGGTCAAACTCCCTGACCTAGTGGTTAAACTTCACAACCCTCATGTTCCTAGTCCGGCTCACTGATCACTAGGTCAAACTCCCTGACCTAGTGGTTAAACTTCACAACCCTCATGTTCCTAGTCCGGCTCACTGATCACTAGGTCAAACTCCCTGACCTAGTGGTTAAACTTCACAACCCTCATGTTCCTAGTCCGGCTCACTGATCACTAGGTCAAACTCCCTGACCTAGTGGTTAAACTTCACAACCCTCATGTTCCTAGTCCGGCTCACTGATCACTAGGTCAAACTCCCTGACCTAGTGGTTAAACTTCACAACCCTCATGTTCCTAGTCCGGCTCACTGATCACTAGGTCAAACTCCCCTGACCTAGTGGTTAAACTTCACAACCCTCATGTTCCTAGTCCGGCTCACTGATCACTAGGTCAAACTCCCTGACCTAGTGGTTAAACTTCACAACCCTCATGTTCCTAGTCCGGCTCACTGATCACTAGGTCAAACTCCCTGACCTAGTGGTTAAACTTCACAACCCTCATGTTCCTAGTCCGGCTCACTGATCACTAGGTCAAACTCCCTGACCTAGTGGTTAAACTTCACAACCCTCATGTTCCTAGTCCGGCTCACTGATCACTAGGTCAAACTCCCTGACCTAGTGGTTAAACTTCACAACCCTCATGTTCCTAGTCCGGCTCACTGATCACTAGGTCAAACTCCCTGACCTAGTGGTTAAACTTCACAACCCTCATGTTCCTAGTCCGGCTCACTGATCACTAGGTCAAACTCCCTGACCTAGTGGTTAAACTTCACAACCCTCATGTTCCTAGTCCGGCTCACTGATCACTAGGTCAAACTCCCTGACCTAGTGGTTAAACTTCACAACCCTCATGTTCCTAGTCCGGCTCACTGATCACTAGGTCAAACTCCCCCTGACCTAGTGGTTAAACTTCACAACCCTCATGTTCCTAGTCCGGCTCACTGATCACTAGGTCAAACTCCCTGACCTAGTGGTTAAACTTCACAACCCTCATGTTCCTAGTCCGGCTCACTGATCACTAGGTCAAACTCCCTGACCTAGTGGTTAAACTTCACAACCCTCATGTTCCTAGTCCGGCTCACTGATCACTAGGTCAAACTCCCTGACCTAGTGGTTAAACTTCACAACCCTCATGTTCCTAGTCCGGCTCACTGATCACTAGGTCAAACTCCCTGACCTAGTGGTTAAACTTCACAACCCTCATGTTCCTAGTCCGGCTCACTGATCACTAGGTCAAACTCCCTGACCTAGTGGTTAAACTTCACAACCCTCATGTTCCTAGTCCGGCTCACTGATCACTAGGTCAAACTCCCTGACCTAGTGGTTAAACTTCACAACCCTCATGTTCCTAGTCCGGCTCACTGATCACTAGGTCAAACTCCCTGACCTAGTGGTTAAACTTCACAACCCTCATGTTCCTAGTCCGGCTCACTGATCACTAGGTCAAACTCCCTGACCTAGTGGTTAAACTTCACAACCCTCATGTTCCTAGTCCGGCTCACTGATCACTAGGTCAAACTCCCTGACCTAGTGGTTAAACTTCACAACCCTCATGTTCCTAGTCCGGCTCACTGATCACTAGGTCAAACTCCCTGACCTAGTGGTTAAACTTCACAACCCTCATGTTCCTAGTCCGGCTCACTGATCACTAGGTCAAACTCCCTGACCTAGTGGTTAAACTTCACAACCCTCATGTTCCTAGTCCGGCTCACTGATCACTAGGTCAAACTCCCTGACCTAGTGGTTAAACTTCACAACCCTCATGTTCCTAGTCCGGCTCACTGATCACTAGGTCAAACTCAAACCCTGACCTAGTGGTTAAACTTCACAACCCTCATGTTCCTAGTCCGGCTCACTGATCACTAGGTCAAACTCCCTGACCTAGTGGTTAAACTTCACAACCCTCATGTTCCTAGTCCGGCTCACTGATCACTAGGTCAAACTCCCTGACCTAGTGGTTAAACTTCACAACCCTCATGTTCCTAGTCCGGCTCACTGATCACTAGGTCAAACTCCCTGACCTAGTGGTTAAACTTCACAACCCTCATGTTCCTAGTCCGGCTCACTGATCACTAGGTCAAACTCCCTGACCTAGTGGTTAAACTTCACAACCCTCATGTTCCTAGTCCGGCTCACTGATCACTAGGTCAAACTCCCTGACCTAGTGGTTAAACTTCACAACCCTCATGTTCCTAGTCCGGCTCACTGATCACTAGGTCAAACTCCCTGACCTAGTGGTTAAACTTCACAACCCTCATGTTCCTAGTCCGGCTCACTGATCACTAGGTCAAACTCCCTGACCTAGTGGTTAAACTTCACAACCCTCATGTTCCTAGTCCGGCTCACTGATCACTAGGTCAAACTCCCTGACCTAGTGGTTAAACTTCACAACCCTCATGTTCCTAGTCCGGCTCACTGATCACTAGGTCAAACTCCCTGACCTAGTGGTTAAACTTCACAACCCTCATGTTCCTAGTCCGGCTCACTGATCACTAGGTCAAACTCCCTGACCTAGTGGTTAAACTTCACAACCCTCATGTTCCTAGTCCGGCTCACTGATCACTAGGTCAAACTCCCTGACCTAGTGGTTAAACTTCACAACCCTCATGTTCCTAGTCCGGCTCACTGATCACTAGGTCAAACTCCCTGACCTAGTGGTTAAACTTCACAACCCTCATGTTCCTAGTCCGGCTCACTGATCACTAGGTCAAACTCCCTGACCTAGTGGTTAAACTTCACAACCCTCATGTTCCTAGTCCGGCTCACTGATCACTAGGTCAAACTCCCTGACCTAGTGGTTAAACTTCACAACCCTCATGTTCCTAGTCCTAGGCTCACTGATCACTAGGTCAAACTCCCTGACCTAGTGGTTAAACTTCACAACCCTCATGTTCCTAGTCCGGCTCACTGATCACTAGGTCAAACTCCCTGACCTAGTGGTTAAACTTCACAACCCTCATGTTCCTAGTCCGGCTCACTGATCACTAGGTCAAACTCCCTGACCTAGTGGTTAAACTTCACAACCCTCATGTTCCTAGTCCGGCTCACTGATCACTAGGTCAAACTCCCTGACCTAGTGGTTAAACTTCACAACCCTCATGTTCCTAGTCCGGCTCACTGATCACTAGGTCAAACTCCCTGACCTAGTGGTTAAACTTCACAACCCTCATGTTCCTAGTCCGGCTCACTGATCACTAGGTCAAACTCCCTGACCTAGTGGTTAAACTTCACAACCCTCATGTTCCTAGTCCGGCTCACTGATCACTAGGTCAAACTCCCTGACCTAGTGGTTAAACTTCACAACCCTCATGTTCCTAGTCCGGCTCACTGATCACTAGGTCAAACTCCCTGACCTAGTGGTTAAACTTCACAACCCTCATGTTCCTAGTCCGGCTCACTGATCACTAGGTCAAACTCCCTGACCTAGTGGTTAAACTTCACAACCCTCATGTTCCTAGTCCGGCTCACTGATCACTAGGTCAAACTCCCTGACCTAGTGGTTAAACTTCACAACCCTCATGTTCCTAGTCCGGCTCACTGATCACTAGGTCAAACTCCCTGACCTAGTGGTTAAACTTCACAACCCTCATGTTCCTAGTCCGGCTCACTGATCACTAGGTCAAACTCCCTGACCTAGTGGTTAAACTTCACAACCCTCATGTTCCTAGTCCGGCTCACTGATCACTAGGTCAAACTCCCTGACCTAGTGGTTAAACTTCACAACCCTCATGTTCCTAGTCCGGCTCACTGATCACTAGGTCAAACTCCCTGACCTAGTGGTTAAACTTCACAACCCTCATGTTCCTAGTCCGGCTCACTGATCACTAGGTCAAACTCCCTGACCTAGTGGTTAAACTTCACAACCCTCATGTTCCTAGTCCGGCTCACTGATCACTAGGTCAAACTCCCTGACCTAGTGGTTAAACTTCACAACCCTCATGTTCCTAGTCCGGCTCACTGATCACTAGGTCAAACTCCCTGACCTAGTGGTTAAACTTCACAACCCTCATGTTCCTAGTCCGGCTCACTGATCACTAGGTCAAACTCCCTGACCTAGTGGTTAAACTTCACAACCCTCATGTTCCTAGTCCGGCTCACTGATCACTAGGTCAAACTCCCTGACCTAGTGGTTAAACTTCACAACCCTCATGTTCCTAGTCCGGCTCACTGATCACTAGGTCAAACTCCCTGACCTAGTGGTTAAACTTCACAACCCTCATGTTCCTAGTCCGGCTCACTGATCACTAGGTCAAACTCCCTGACCTAGTGGTTAAACTTCACAACCCTCATGTTCCTAGTCCGGCTCACTGATCACTAGGTCAAACTCCCTGACCTAGTGGTTAAACTTCACAACCCTCATGTTCCTAGTCCGGCTCACTGATCACTAGGTCAAACTCCCTGACCTAGTGGTTAAACTTCACAACCCTCATGTTCCTAGTCCGGCTCACTGATCACTAGGTCAAACTCCCTGACCTAGTGGTTAAACTTCACAACCCTCATGTTCCTAGTCCGGCTCACTGATCACTAGGTCAAACTCCCTGACCTAGTGGTTAAACTTCACAACCCTCATGTTCCTAGTCCGGCTCACTGATCACTAGGTCAAACTCCCTGACCTAGTGGTTAAACTTCACAACCCTCATGTTCCTAGTCCGGCTCACTGATCACTAGGTCAAACTCCCTGACCTAGTGGTTAAACTTCACAACCCTCATGTTCCTAGTCCGGCTCACTGATCACTAGGTCAAACTCCCTGACCTAGTGGTTAAACTTCACAACCCTCATGTTCCTAGTCCGGCTCACTGATCACTAGGTCAAACTCCCTGACCTAGTGGTTAAACTTCACAACCCTCATGTTCCTAGTCCGGCTCACTGATCACTAGGTCAAACTCCCTGACCTAGTGGTTAAACTTCACAACCCTCATGTTCCTAGTCCGGCTCACTGATCACTAGGTCAAACTCCCTGACCTAGTGGTTAAACTTCACAACCCTCATGTTCCTAGTCCGGCTCACTGATCACTAGGTCAAACTCCCTGACCTAGTGGTTAAACTTCACAACCCTCATGTTCCTAGTCCGGCTCACTGATCACTAGGTCAAACTCCCTGACCTAGTGGTTAAACTTCACAACCCTCATGTTCCTAGTCCGGCTCACTGATCACTAGGTCAAACTCCCTGACCTAGTGGTTAAACTTCACAACCCTCATGTTCCTAGTCCGGCTCACTGATCACTAGGTCAAACTCCCTGACCTAGTGGTTAAACTTCACAACCCTCATGTTCCTAGTCCGGCTCACTGATCACTAGGTCAAACTCCCTGACCTAGTGGTTAAACTTCACAACCCTCATGTTCCTAGTCCGGCTCACTGATCACTAGGTCAAACTCCCTGACCTAGTGGTTAAACTTCACAACCCTCATGTTCCTAGTCCGGCTCACTGATCACTAGGTCAAACTCCCTGACCTAGTGGTTAAACTTCACAACCCTCATGTTCCTAGTCCGGCTCACTGATCACTAGGTCAAACTCCCTGACCTAGTGGTTAAACTTCACAACCCTCATGTTCCTAGTCCGGCTCACTGATCACTAGGTCAAACTCCCTGACCTAGTGGTTAAACTTCACAACCCTCATGTTCCTAGTCCGGCTCACTGATCACTAGGTCAAACTCCCTGACCTAGTGGTTAAACTTCACAACCCTCATGTTCCTAGTCCGGCTCACTGATCACTAGGTCAAACTCCCTGACCTAGTGGTTAAACTTCACAACCCTCATGTTCCTAGTCCGGCTCACTGATCACTAGGTCAAACTCCCTGACCTAGTGGTTAAACTTCACAACCCTCATGTTCCTAGTCCGGCTCACTGATCACTAGGTCAAACTCCCTGACCTAGTGGTTAAACTTCACAACCCTCATGTTCCTAGTCCGGCTCACTGATCACTAGGTCAAACTCCCTGACCTAGTGGTTAAACTTCACAACCCTCATGTTCCTAGTCCGGCTCACTGATCACTAGGTCAAACTCCCTGACCTAGTGGTTAAACTTCACAACCCTCATGTTCCTAGTCCGGCTCACTGATCACTAGGTCAAACTCCCTGACCTAGTGGTTAAACTTCACAACCCTCATGTTCCTAGTCCGGCTCACTGATCACTAGGTCAAACTCCCTGACCTAGTGGTTAAACTTCACAACCCTCATGTTCCTAGTCCGGCTCACTGATCACTAGGTCAAACTCCCTGACCTAGTGGTTAAACTTCACAACCCTCATGTTCCTAGTCCGGCTCACTGATCACTAGGTCAAACTCCCTGACCTAGTGGTTAAACTTCACAACCCTCATGTTCCTAGTCCGGCTCACTGATCACTAGGTCAAACTCCCTGACCTAGTGGTTAAACTTCACAACCCTCATGTTCCTAGTCCGGCTCACTGATCACTAGGTCAAACTCCCTGACCTAGTGGTTAAACTTCACAACCCTCATGTTCCTAGTCCGGCTCACTGATCACTAGGTCAAACTCCCTGACCTAGTGGTTAAACTTCACAACCCTCATGTTCCTAGTCCGGCTCACTGATCACTAGGTCAAACTCCCTGACCTAGTGGTTAAACTTCACAACCCTCATGTTCCTAGTCCGGCTCACTGATCACTAGGTCAAACTCCCTGACCTAGTGGTTAAACTTCACAACCCTCATGTTCCTAGTCCGGCTCACTGATCACTAGGTCAAACTCCCTGACCTAGTGGTTAAACTTCACAACCCTCATGTTCCTAGTCCGGCTCACTGATCACTAGGTCAAACTCCCTGACCTAGTGGTTAAACTTCACAACCCTCATGTTCCTAGTCCGGCTCACTGATCACTAGGTCAAACTCCCTGACCTAGTGGTTAAACTTCACAACCCTCATGTTCCTAGTCCGGCTCACTGATCACTAGGTCAAACTCCCTGACCTAGTGGTTAAACTTCACAACCCTCATGTTCCTAGTCCGGCTCACTGATCACTAGGTCAAACTCCCTGACCTAGTGGTTAAACTTCACAACCCTCATGTTCCTAGTCCGGCTCACTGATCACTAGGTCAAACTCCCCTGACCTAGTGGTTAAACTTCACAACCCTCATGTTCCTAGTCCGGCTCACTGATCACTAGGTCAAACTCCCTGACCTAGTGGTTAAACTTCACAACCCTCATGTTCCTAGTCCGGCTCACTGATCACTAGGTCAAACTCCCTGACCTAGTGGTTAAACTTCACAACCCTCATGTTCCTAGTCCGGCTCACTGATCACTAGGTCAAACTCCCTGACCTAGTGGTTAAACTTCACAACCCTCATGTTCCTAGTCCGGCTCACTGATCACTAGGTCAAACTCCCTGACCTAGTGGTTAAACTTCACAACCCTCATGTTCCTAGTCCGGCTCACTGATCACTAGGTCAAACTCCCTGACCTAGTGGTTAAACTTCACAACCCTCATGTTCCTAGTCCGGCTCACTGATCACTAGGTCAAACTCCCTGACCTAGTGGTTAAACTTCACAACCCTCATGTTCCTAGTCCGGCTCACTGATCACTAGGTCAAACTCCCTGACCTAGTGGTTAAACTTCACAACCCTCATGTTCCTAGTCCGGCTCACTGATCACTAGGTCAAACTCCCTGACCTAGTGGTTAAACTTCACAACCCTCATGTTCCTAGTCCGGCTCACTGATCACTAGGTCAAACTCCCTGACCTAGTGGTTAAACTTCACAACCCTCATGTTCCTAGTCCGGCTCACTGATCACTAGGTCAAACTCCCTGACCTAGTGGTTAAACTTCACAACCCTCATGTTCCTAGTCCGGCTCACTGATCACTAGGTCAAACTCCCTGACCTAGTGGTTAAACTTCACAACCCTCATGTTCCTAGTCCGGCTCACTGATCACTAGGTCAAACTCCCTGACCTAGTGGTTAAACTTCACAACCCTCATGTTCCTAGTCCGGCTCACTGATCACTAGGTCAAACTCCCTGACCCTCACAACCCCATGTTCCTAGTGGTTAAACTTCACTCCCTGACCTAGTGGTTAAAACAACCTCATGTTCCTAGTCCGGCTCACTGATCACTAGGTCAAACTCCCTGACCTAGTGGTTAAACTTCACAACCCTCATGTTCCTAGTCCGGCTCACTGATCACTAGTGGTCAAACTCACAACCCCTGACCTAGTGGTTAAACTTCACAACCCTCATGTTCCTAGTCCGGCTCACTGATCACTAGGTCAAACTCCCTGACCTAGTGGTTAAACTTCACAACCCTCATGTTCCTAGTCCGGCTCACTGATCACTAGGTCAAACTCCCTGACCTAGTGGTTAAACTTCACAACCCTCATGTTCCTAGTCCGGCTCACTGATCACTAGGTCAAACTCCCTGACCTAGTGGTTAAACTTCACAACCCTCATGTTCCTAGTCCGGCTCACTGATCACTAGGTCAAACTCCCTGACCTAGTGGTTAAACTTCACAACCCTCATGTTCCTAGTCCGGCTCACTGATCACTAGGTCAAACTCCCTGACCTAGTGGTGGTTAAACTTCTGACAACCCTCATGTTCCTAGTCCGGCTCACTGATCACTAGGTCAAACTCCCTGACCTAGTGGTTAAACTTCACAACCCTCATGTTCCTAGTCCGGCTCACTGATCACTAGGTCAAACTCCCTGACCTAGTGGTTAAACTTCACAACCCTCATGTTCCTAGTCCGGCTCACTGATCACTAGGTCAAACTCCCTGACCTAGTGGTTAAACTTCACAACCCTCATGTTCCTAGTCCGGCTCACTGATCACTAGGTCAAACTCCCTGACCTAGTGGTTAAACTTCACAACCCTCATGTTCCTAGTCCGGCTCACTGATCACTAGGTCAAACTCCCTGACCTAGTGGTTAAACTTCACAACCCTCATGTTCCTAGTCCGGCTCACTGATCACTAGGTCAAACTCCCTGACCTAGTGGTTAAACTTCACAACCCTCATGTTCCTAGTCCGGCTCACTGATCACTAGGTCAAACTCCCTGACCTAGTGGTTAAACTTCACAACCCTCATGTTCCTAGTCCGGCTCACTGATCACTAGGTCAAACTCCCTGACCTAGTGGTTAAACTTCACAACCCTCATGTTCCTAGTCCGGCTCACTGATCACTAGGTCAAACTCCCTGACCTAGTGGTTAAACTTCACAACCCTCATGTTCCTAGTCCGGCTCACTGATCACTAGGTCAAACTCCCTGACCTAGTGGTTAAACTTCACAACCCTCATGTTCCTAGTCCGGCTCACTGATCACTAGGTCAAACTCCCTGACCTAGTGGTTAAACTTCACAACCCTCATGTTCCTAGTCCGGCTCACTGATCACTAGGTCAAACTCCCTGACCTAGTGGTTAAACTTCACAACCCTCATGTTCCTAGTCCGGCTCACTGATCACTAGGTCAAACTCCCTGACCTAGTGGTTAAACTTCACAACCCTCATGTTCCTAGTCCGGCTCACTGATCACTAGGTCAAACTCCCTGACCTAGTGGTTAAACTTCACAACCCTCATGTTCCTAGTCCGGCTCACTGATCACTAGGTCAAACTCCCTGACCTAGTGGTTAAACTTCACAACCCTCATGTTCCTAGTCCGGCTCACTGATCACTAGGTCAAACTCCCTGACCTAGTGGTTAAACTTCACAACCCTCATGTTCCTAGTCCGGCTCACTGATCACTAGGTCAAACTCCCTGACCTAGTGGTTAAACTTCACAACCCTCATGTTCCTAGTCCTAGTGGCTCACTGATCACTAGGTCAAACTCCCTGACCTAGTGGTTAAACTTCACAACCCTCATGTTCCTAGTCCGGCTCACTGATCACTAGGTCAAACTCCCTGACCTAGTGGTTAAACTTCACAACCCTCATGTTCCTAGTCCGGCTCACTGATCACTAGGTCAAACTCCCCTGACCTAGTGGTTAAACTTCACAACCCTCATGTTCCTAGTCCGGCTCACTGATCACTAGGTCAAACTCCCTGACCTAGTGGTTAAACTTCACAACCCTCATGTTCCTAGTCCGGCTCACTGATCACTAGTGGTCAAACGGCTCACCCTGACCTAGTGGTTAAACTTCACAACCCTCATGTTCCTAGTCCGGCTCACTGATCACTAGGTCAAACTCCCTGACCTAGTGGTTAAACTTCACAACCCTCATGTTCCTAGTCCGGCTCACTGATCACTAGGTCAAACTCCCTGACCTAGTGGTTAAACTTCACAACCCTCATGTTCCTAGTCCGGCTCACTGATCACTAGGTCAAACTCCCTGACCTAGTGGTTAAACTTCACAACCCTCATGTTCCTAGTCCGGCTCACTGATCACTAGGTCAAACACAACCCCTGACCTAGTGGTTAAACTTCACAACCCTCATGTTCCTAGTCCGGCTCACTGATCACTAGGTCAAACTCCCTGACCTAGTGGTTAAACTTCACAACCCTCATGTTCCTAGTCCGGCTCACTGATCACTAGGTCAAACTCCCTGACCTAGTGGTTAAACTTCACAACCCTCATGTTCCTAGTCCGGCTCACTGATCACTAGGTCAAACTCCCTGACCTAGTGGTTAAACTTCACAACCCTCATGTTCCTAGTCCGGCTCACTGATCACTAGGTCAAACTCCCTGACCTAGTGGTTAAACTTCACAACCCTCATGTTCCTAGTCCGGCTCACTGATCACTAGGTCAAACTCCCTGACCTAGTGGTTAAACTTCACAACCCTCATGTTCCTAGTCCGGCTCACTGATCACTAGGTCAAACTCCCTGACCTAGTGGTTAAACTTCACAACCCTCATGTTCCTAGTCCGGCTCACTGATCACTAGGTCAAACTCCCTGACCTAGTGGTTAAACTTCACAACCCTCATGTTCCTAGTCCGGCTCACTGATCACTAGGTCAAACTCCCTGACCTAGTGGTTAAACTTCACAACCCTCATGTTCCTAGTCCGGCTCACTGATCACTAGGTCAAACTCCCTGACCTAGTGGTTAAACTTCACAACCCTCATGTTCCTAGTCCGGCTCACTGATCACTAGGTCAAACTCCCTGACCTAGTGGTTAAACTTCACAACCCTCATGTTCCTAGTCCGGCTCACTGATCACTAGGTCAAACTCCCTGACCTAGTGGTTAAACTTCACAACCCTCATGTTCCTAGTCCGGCTCACTGATCACTAGGTCAAACTCCCTGACCTAGTGGTTAAACTTCACAACCCTCATGTTCCTAGTCCGGCTCACTGATCACTAGGTCAAACTCCCTGACCTAGTGGTTAAACTTCACAACCCTCATGTTCCTAGTCCGGCTCACTGATCACTAGGTCAAACTCCCTGACCTAGTGGTTAAACTTCACAACCCTCATGTTCCTAGTCCGGCTCACTGATCACTAGGTCAAACTCCCTGACCTAGTGGTTAAACTTCACAACCCTCATGTTCCTAGCTCACTGATCACTGATCACTAGTGGTCAAACTCCCTGACCTAGTGGTTAAACTTCACAACCCTCATGTTCCTAGTCCGGCTCACTGATCACTAGGTCAAACTCCCTGACCTAGTGGTTAAACTTCACAACCCTCATGTTCCTAGTCCGGCTCACTGATCACTAGGTCAAACTCCCTGACCTAGTGGTTAAACTTCACAACCCTCATGTTCCTAGTCCGGCTCACTGATCACTAGGTCAAACTCCCTGACCTAGTGGTTAAACTTCACAACCCTCATGTTCCTAGTCCGGCTCACTGATCACTAGGTCAAACTCCCTGACCTAGTGGTTAAACTTCACAACCCTCATGTTCCTAGTCCGGCTCACTGATCACTAGGTCAAACTCCCTGACCTAGTGGTTAAACTTCACAACCCTCATGTTCCTAGTCCGGCTCACTGATCACTAGGTCAAACTCCCTGACCTAGTGGTTAAACTTCACAACCCTCATGTTCCTAGTCCGGCTCACTGATCACTAGGTCAAACTCCCTGACCTAGTGGTTAAACTTCACAACCCTCATGTTCCTAGTCCGGCTCACTGATCACTAGGTCAAACTCCCTGACCTAGTGGTTAAACTTCACAACCCTCATGTTCCTAGTCCGGCTCACTGATCACTAGGTCAAACTCCCTGACCTAGTGGTTAAACTTCACAACCCTCATGTTCCTAGTCCGGCTCACTGATCACTAGGTCAAACTCCCTGACCTAGTGGTTAAACTTCACAACCCTCATGTTCCTAGTCCGGCTCACTGATCACTAGGTCAAACTCCCTGACCTAGTGGTTAAACTTCACAACCCTCATGTTCCTAGTCCGGCTCACTGATCACTGGGATCTGACCTAGTGGTCAAACTTCACAACCCCTGACCTAGTGGTTAAACTTCACAACCCTCATGTTCCTAGTCCGGCTCACTGATCACTAGGTCAAACTCCCTGACCTAGTGGTTAAACTTCACAACCCTCATGTTCCTAGTCCGGCTCACTGATCACTAGGTCAAACTCCCTGACCTAGTGGTTAAACTTCACAACCCTCATGTTCCTAGTCCGGCTCACTGATCACTAGGTCAAACTCCCTGACCTAGTGGTTAAACTTCACAACCCTCATGTTCCTAGTCCGGCTCACTGATCACTAGGTCAAACTCCCTGACCTAGTGGTTAAACTTCACAACCCTCATGTTCCTAGTCCTGGCTCACTGATCACTAGGTCAAACTCTCCTGACCTAGTGGTTAAACTTCACAACCCTCATGTTCCTAGTCCGGCTCACTGATCACTAGGTCAAACTCCCTGACCTAGTGGTTAAACTTCACAACCCTCATGTTCCTAGTCCGGCTCACTGATCACTAGGTCAAACTCCCTGACCTAGTGGTTAAACTTCACAACCCTCATGTTCCTAGTCCGGCTCACTGATCACTAGGTCAAACTCCCTGACCTAGTGGTTAAACTTCACAACCCTCATGTTCCTAGTCCGGCTCACTGATCACTAGGTCAAACTCCCTGACCTAGTGGTTAAACTTCACAACCCTCATGTTCCTAGTCCGGCTCACTGATCACTAGGTCAAACTCCCTGACCTAGTGGTTAAACTTCACAACCCTCATGTTCCTAGTCCGGCTCACTGATCACTAGGTCAAACTCCCTGACCTAGTGGTTAAACTTCACAACCCTCATGTTCCTAGTCCTAGTGGCTCACTGATCACTAGGTCAAACTCCCTGACCTAGTGGTTAAACTTCACAACCCTCATGTTCCTAGTCCGGCTCACTGATCACTAGGTCAAACTCCCTGACCTAGTGGTTAAACTTCACAACCCTCATGTTCCTAGTCCGGCTCACTGATCACTAGGTCAAACTCCCTGACCTAGTGGTTAAACTTCACAACCCTCATGTTCCTAGTCCGGCTCACTGATCACTAGGTCAAACTCCCTGACCTAGTGGTTAAACTTCACAACCCTCATGTTCCTAGTCCGGCTCACTGATCACTAGGTCAAACTCCCTGACCTAGTGGTTAAACTTCACAACCCTCATGTTCCTAGTCCGGCTCACTGATCACTAGGTCAAACTCCCTGACCTAGTGGTTAAACTTCACAACCCTCATGTTCCTAGTCCGGCTCACTGATCACTAGGTCAAACTCCCTGACCTAGTGGTTAAACTTCACAACCCTCATGTTCCTAGTCCGGCTCACTGATCACTAGGTCAAACTCCCTGACCTAGTGGTTAAACTTCACAACCCTCATGTTCCTAGTCCGGCTCACTGATCACTAGGTCAAACTCCCTGACCTAGTGGTTAAACTTCACAACCCTCATGTTCCTAGTCCGGCTCACTGATCACTAGGTCAAACTCCCTGACCTAGTGGTTAAACTTCACAACCCTCATGTTCCTAGTCCGGCTCACTGATCACTAGGTCAAACTCCCTGACCTAGTGGTTAAACTTCACAACCCTCATGTTCCTAGTCCGGCTCACTGATCACTAGGTCAAACTCCCTGACCTAGTGGTTAAACTTCACAACCCTCATGTTCCTAGTCCGGCTCACTGATCACTAGGTCAAACTCCCTGACCTAGTGGTTAAACTTCACAACCCTCATGTTCCTAGTCCGGCTCACTGATCACTAGGTCAAACTCCCTGACCTAGTGGTTAAACTTCACAACCCTCATGTTCCTAGTCCTCACTGATCACTAGGTCAAACTCCCTGACCTAGTGGTTAAACTTCACAACCCTCATGTTCCTAGTCCGGCTCACTGATCACTAGGTCAAACTCCCTGACCTAGTGGTTAAACTTCACAACCCTCATGTTCCTAGTCCGGCTCACTGATCACTAGGTCAAACTCCCCTGACCTAGTGGTTAAACTTCACAACCCTCATGTTCCTAGTCCGGCTCACTGATCACTAGGTCAAACTCCCTGACCTAGTGGTTAAACTTCACAACCCTCATGTTCCTAGTCCGGCTCACTGATCACTAGGTCAAACTCCCTGACCTAGTGGTTAAACTTCACAACCCTCATGTTCCTAGTCCGGCTCACTGATCACTAGGTCAAACTCCCTGACCTAGTGGTTAAACTTCACAACCCTCATGTTCCTAGTCCGGCTCACTGATCACTAGGTCAAACTCCCTGACCTAGTGGTTAAACTTCACAACCCTCATGTTCCTAGTCCGGCTCACTGATCACTAGGTCAAACTCCCTGACCTAGTGGTTAAACTTCACAACCCTCATGTTCCTAGTCCGGCTCACTGATCACTAGGTCAAACTCCCTGACCTAGTGGTTAAACTTCACAACCCTCATGTTCCTAGTCCGGCTCACTGATCACTAGGTCAAACTCCCTGACCTAGTGGTTAAACTTCACAACCCTCATGTTCCTAGTCCGGCTCACTGATCACTAGGTCAAACTCCCTGACCTAGTGGTTAAACTTCACAACCCTCATGTTCCTAGTCCGGCTCACTGATCACTAGGTCAAACTCCCTGACCTAGTGGTTAAACTTCACAACCCTCATGTTCCTAGTCCGGCTCACTGATCACTAGGTCAAACTCCCTGACCTAGTGGTTAAACTTCACAACCCTCATGTTCCTAGTCCGGCTCACTGATCACTAGGTCAAACTCCCTGACCTAGTGGTTAAACTTCACAACCCTCATGTTCCTAGTCCGGCTCACTGATCACTAGGTCAAACTCCCTGACCTAGTGGTTAAACTTCACAACCCTCATGTTCCTAGTCCGGCTCACTGATCACTAGGTCAAACTCCCTGACCTAGTGGTTAAACTTCACAACCCTCATGTTCCTAGTCCGGCTCACTGATCACTAGGTCAAACTCCCTGACCTAGTGGTTAAACTTCACAACCCTCATGTTCCTAGTCCGGCTCACTGATCACTAGGTCAAACTCCCTGACCTAGTGGTTAAACTTCACAACCCTCATGTTCCTAGTCCGGCTCACTGATCACTAGGTCAAACTCCCTGACCTAGTGGTTAAACTTCACAACCCTCATGTTCCTAGTCCGGCTCACTGATCACTAGGTCAAACTCCCTGACCTAGTGGTTAAACTTCACAACCCTCATGTTCCTAGTCCGGCTCACTGATCACTAGGTCAAACTCCCTGACCTAGTGGTTAAACTTCACAACCCTCATGTTCCTAGTCCTAGGCTCACTGATCACTAGGTCAAACTCCCCTGACCTAGTGGTTAAACTTCACAACCCTCATGTTCCTAGTCCGGCTCACTGATCACTAGGTCAAACTCCCTGACCTAGTGGTTAAACTTCACAACCCTCATGTTCCTAGTCCGGCTCACTGATCACTAGGTCAAACTCCCTGACCTAGTGGTTAAACTTCACAACCCTCATGTTCCTAGTCCGGCTCACTGATCACTAGGTCAAACTCCCTGACCTAGTGGTTAAACTTCACAACCCTCATGTTCCTAGTCCGGCTCACTGATCACTAGGTCAAACTCCCTGACCTAGTGGTTAAACTTCACAACCCTCATGTTCCTAGTCCGGCTCACTGATCACTAGGTCAAACTCCCTGACCTAGTGGTTAAACTTCACAACCCTCATGTTCCTAGTCCGGCTCACTGATCACTAGGTCAAACTCCCTGACCTAGTGGTTAAACTTCACAACCCTCATGTTCCTAGTCCGGCTCACTGATCACTAGGTCAAACTCCCTGACCTAGTGGTTAAACTTCACAACCCTCATGTTCCTAGTCCGGCTCACTGATCACTAGGTCAAACTCCCTGACCTAGTGGTTAAACTTCACAACCCTCATGTTCCTAGTCCGGCTCACTGATCACTAGGTCAAACTCCCTGACCTAGTGGTTAAACTTCACAACCCTCATGTTCCTAGTCCGGCTCACTGATCACTAGGTCAAACTCCCTGACCTAGTGGTTAAACTTCACAACCCTCATGTTCCTAGTCCGGCTCACTGATCACTAGGTCAAACTCCCTGACCTAGTGGTTAAACTTCACAACCCTCATGTTCCTAGTCCGGCTCACTGATCACTAGGTCAAACTCCCTGACCTAGTGGTTAAACTTCACAACCCTCATGTTCCTAGTCCGGCTCACTGATCACTAGGTCAAACTCCCTGACCTAGTGGTTAAACTTCACAACCCTCATGTTCCTAGTCCGGCTCACTGATCACTAGGTCAAACTCCCTGACCTAGTGGTTAAACTTCACAACCCTCATGTTCCTAGTCCGGCTCACTGATCACTAGGTCAAACTCCCCTGACCTAGTGGTTAAACTTCACAACCCTCATGTTCCTAGTCCGGCTCACTGATCACTAGGTCAAACTCCCTGACCTAGTGGTTAAACTTCACAACCCTCATGTTCCTAGTCCGGCTCACTGATCACTAGGTCAAACTCCCTGACCTAGTGGTTAAACTTCACAACCCTCATGTTCCTAGTCCGGCTCACTGATCACTAGGTCAAACTCCCTGACCTAGTGGTTAAACTTCACAACCCTCATGTTCCTAGTCCGGCTCACTGATCACTAGGTCAAACTCCCTGACCTAGTGGTTAAACTTCACAACCCTCATGTTCCTAGTCCGGCTCACTGATCACTAGGTCAAACTCCCTGACCTAGTGGTTAAACTTCACAACCCTCATGTTCCTAGTCCGGCTCACTGATCACTAGGTCAAACTCCCTGACCTAGTGGTTAAACTTCACAACCCTCATGTTCCTAGTCCGGCTCACTGATCACTAGGTCAAACTCCCTGACCTAGTGGTTAAACTTCACAACCCTCATGTTCCTAGTCCGGCTCACTGATCACTAGGTCAAACTCCCTGACCTAGTGGTTAAACTTCACTGATCACTAGGTCAAACTCCCCCTCATGTTCCTAGTCCGGCTCACTGATCACTAGGTCAAACTCCCTGACCTAGTGGTTAAACTTCACAACCCTCATGTTCCTAGTCCGGCTCACTGATCACTAGGTCAAACTCCCTGACCTAGTGGTTAAACTTCACAACCCTCATGTTCCTAGTCCGGCTCACTGATCACTAGGTCAAACTCCCTGACCTAGTGGTTAAACTTCACAACCCTCATGTTCCTAGTCCGGCTCACTGATCACTAGGTCAAACTCCCTGACCTAGTGGTTAAACTTCACAACCCTCATGTTCCTAGTCCGGCTCACTGATCACTAGGTCAAACTCCCTGACCTAGTGGTTAAACTTCACAACCCTCATGTTCCTAGTCCGGCTCACTGATCACTAGGTCAAACTCCCTGACCTAGTGGTTAAACTTCACAACCCTCATGTTCCTAGTCCGGCTCACTGATCACTAGGTCAAACTCCCTGACCTAGTGGTTAAACTTCACAACCCTCATGTTCCTAGTCCGGCTCACTGATCACTAGGTCAAACTCCCTGACCTAGTGGTTAAACTTCACAACCCTCATGTTCCTAGTCCGGCTCACTGATCACTAGGTCAAACTCCCTGACCTAGTGGTTAAACTTCACAACCCTCATGTTCCTAGTCCGGCTCACTGATCACTAGGTCAAACTCCCTGACCTAGTGGTTAAACTTCACAACCCTCATGTTCCTAGTCCGGCTCACTGATCACTAGGTCAAACTCCCTGACCTAGTGGTTAAACTTCACAACCCTCATGTTCCTAGTCCGGCTCACTGATCACTAGGTCAAACTCCCTGACCTAGTGGTTAAACTTCACAACCCTCATGTTCCTAGTCCGGCTCACTGATCACTAGGTCAAACTCCCTGACCTAGTGGTTAAACTTCACAACCCTCATGTTCCTAGTCCGGCTCACTGATCACTAGGTCAAACTCCCTGACCTAGTGGTTAAACTTCACAACCCTCATGTTCCTAGTCCGGCTCACTGATCACTAGGTCAAACTCCCTGACCTAGTGGTTAAACTTCACAACACCTCATGTTCCTAGTCCGGCTCACTGATCACTAGGTCAAACTCCCTGACCTAGTGGTTAAACTTCACAACCCTCATGTTCCTAGTCCGGCTCACTGATCACTAGGTCAAACTCCCTGACCTAGTGGTTAAACTTCACAACCCTCATGTTCCTAGTCCGGCTCACTGATCACTAGGTCAAACTCCCCTGACCTAGTGGTTAAACTTCACAACCCTCATGTTCCTAGTCCGGCTCACTGATCACTAGGTCAAACTCCCTGACCTAGTGGTTAAACTTCACAACCCTCATGTTCCTAGTCCGGCTCACTGATCACTAGGTCAAACTCCCTGACCTAGTGGTTAAACTTCACAACCCTCATGTTCCTAGTCCGGCTCACTGATCACTAGGTCAAACTCCCTGACCTAGTGGTTAAACTTCACAACCCTCATGTTCCTAGTCCGGCTCACTGATCACTAGGTCAAACTCCCTGACCTAGTGGTTAAACTTCACAACCCTCATGTTCCTAGTCCGGCTCACTGATCACTAGGTCAAACTCCCTGACCTAGTGGTTAAACTTCACAACCCTCATGTTCCTAGTCCGGCTCACTGATCACTAGGTCAAACTCCCTGACCTAGTGGTTAAACTTCACAACCCTCATGTTCCTAGTCCGGCTCACTGATCACTAGGTCAAACTCCCTGACCTAGTGGTTAAACTTCACAACCCTCATGTTCCTAGTCCGGCTCACTGATCACTAGGTCAAACTCCCTGACCTAGTGGTTAAACTTCACAACCCTCATGTTCCTAGTCCGGCTCACTGATCACTAGGTCAAACTCCCTGACCTAGTGGTTAAACTTCACAACCCTCATGTTCCTAGTCCGGCTCACTGATCACAGGTCAAACTCCCTGACCTAGTGGTTAAACTTCACAACCCTCATGTTCCTAGTCCGGCTCACTGCTCACTGATCACTAGGTCAAACTCCCTGACCTAGTGGTTAAACTTCACAACCCTCATGTTCCTAGTCCGGCTCACTGATCACTAGGTCAAACTCCCTGACCTAGTGGTTAAACTTCACAACCCTCATGTTCCTAGTCCGGCTCACTGATCACTAGGTCAAACTCCCTGACCTAGTGGTTAAACTTCACAACCCTCATGTTCCTAGTCCGGCTCACTGATCACTAGGTCAAACTCCCTGACCTAGTGGTTAAACTTCACAACCCTCATGTTCCTAGTCCGGCTCACTGATCACTAGGTCAAACTCCCTGACCTAGTGGTTAAACTTCACAACCCTCATGTTCCTAGTCCGGCTCACTGATCACTAGGTCAAACTCCCTGACCTAGTGGTTAAACTTCACAACCCTCATGTTCCTAGTCCGGCTCACTGATCACTAGGTCAAACTCCCCTGACCTAGTGGTTAAACTTCACAACCCTCATGTTCCTAGTCCGGCTCACTGATCACTAGGTCAAACTCCCTGACCTAGTGGTTAAACTTCACAACCCTCATGTTCCTAGTCCGGCTCACTGATCACTAGGTCAAACTCCCTGACCTAGTGGTTAAACTTCACAACCCTCATGTTCCTAGTCCGGCTCACTGATCACTAGGTCAAACTCCCTGACCTAGTGGTTAAACTTCACAACCCTCATGTTCCTAGTCCGGCTCACTGATCACTAGGTCAAACTCCCTGACCTAGTGGTTAAACTTCACAACCCTCATGTTCCTAGTCCGGCTCACTGATCACTAGGTCAAACTCCCTGACCTAGTGGTTAAACTTCACAACCCTCATGTTCCTAGTCCGGCTCACTGATCACTAGGTCAAACTCCCTGACCTAGTGGTTAAACTTCACAACCCTCATGTTCCTAGTCCGGCTCACTGATCACTAGGTCAAACTCCCCTGACCTAGTGGTTAAACTTCACAACCCTCATGTTCCTAGTCCGGCTCACTGATCACTAGGTCAAACTCCCTGACCTAGTGGTTAAACTTCACAACCCTCATGTTCCTAGTCCGGCTCACTGATCACTAGGTCAAACTCCCTGACCTAGTGGTTAAACTTCACAACCCTCATGTTCCTAGTCCGGCTCACTGATCACTAGTGGTCAAACTCCCTGACCTAGTGGTTAAACTTCACAACCCTCATGTTCCTAGTCCGGCTCACTGATCACTAGGTCAAACTCCCTGACCTAGTGGTTAAACTTCACAACCCTCATGTTCCTAGTCCGGCTCACTGATCACTAGGTCAAACTCCCTGACCTAGTGGTTAAACTTCACAACCCTCATGTTCCTAGTCCGGCTCACTGATCACTAGGTCAAACTCCCTGACCTAGTGGTTAAACTTCACAACCCTCATGTTCCTAGTCCGGCTCACTGATCACTAGGTCAAACTCCCTGACCTAGTGGTTAAACTTCACAACCCTCATGTTCCTAGTCCGGCTCACTGATCACTAGGTCAAACTCCCTGACCTAGTGGTTAAACTTCACAACCCTCATGTTCCTAGTCCGGCTCACTGATCACTAGGTCAAACTCCCTGACCTAGTGGTTAAACTTCACAACCCTCATGTTCCTAGTCCGGCTCACTGATCACTAGGTCAAACTCCCTGACCTAGTGGTTAAACTTCACAACCCTCATGTTCCTAGTCCGGCTCACTGATCACTAGGTCAAACTCCCTGACCTAGTGGTTAAACTTCACAACCCTCATGTTCCTAGTCCGGCTCACTGATCACTAGGTCAAACTCCCCTGACCTAGTGGTTAAACTTCACAACCCTCATGTTCCTAGTCCATGCTCACTGATCACTAGGTCAAACTCCCTGACCTAGTGGTTAAACTTCACAACCCTCATGTTCCTAGTCCCCTGCTCACTGATCACTAGGTCAAACTAGGTCAAACTCCCTGACCTAGTGGTTAAACTTCACAACCCTCATGTTCCTAGTCCGGCTCACTGATCACTAGGTCAAACTCCCTGACCTAGTGGTTAAACTTCACAACCCTCATGTTCCTAGTCCGGCTCACTGATCACTAGGGTCAAACTCCCTGACCTAGTGGTTAAACTTCACAACCCTCATGTTCCTAGTCCGGCTCACTGATCACTAGGTCAAACTCCCTGACCTAGTGGTTAAACTTCACAACCCTCATGTTCCTAGTCCGGCTCACTGATCACTAGGTCAAACTCCCTGACCTAGTGGTTAAACTTCACAACCCTCATGTTCCTAGTCCGGCTCACTGATCACTAGGTCAAACTCCCCTGACCTAGTGGTTAAACTTCACAACCCTCATGTTCCTAGTCCGGCTCACTGATCACTAGGTCAAACTCCCCTGACCTAGTGGTTAAACTTCACAACCCTCATGTTCCTAGTCCGGCTCACTGATCACTAGGTCAAACTCCCTGACCTAGTGGTTAAACTTCACAACCCTCATGTTCCTAGTCCGGCTCACTGATCACTAGGTCAAACTCCCTGACCTAGTGGTTAAACTTCACAACCCTCATGTTCCTAGTCCAGGCTCACTGATCACTAGGTCAAACTCCCTGACCTAGTGGTTAAACTTCACAACCCTCATGTTCCTAGTCCGGCTCACTGATCACTAGGTCAAACTCCCTGACCTAGTGGTTAAACTTCACAACCCTCATGTTCCTAGTCCGGCTCACTGATCACTAGGTCAAACTCCCTGACCTAGTGGTTAAACTTCACAACCCTCATGTTCCTAGTCCGGCTCACTGATCACTAGGTCAAACTCCCCTGACCTAGTGGTTAAACTTCACAACCCTCATGTTCCTAGTCCGGCTCACTGATCACTAGGTCAAACTCCCCTGACCTAGTGGTTAAACTTCACAACCCTCATGTTCCTAGTCCGGCTCACTGATCACTAGGTCAAACTCCCTGACCTAGTGGTTAAACTTCACAACCCTCATGTTCCTAGTCCGGCTCACTGATCACTAGGTCAAACTCCCTGGCCTAGTGGTTAAACTTCACAACCCTCATGTTCCTAGTCCGGCTCACTGATCACTAGGTCAAACTCACCTGACCTAGTGGTTAAACTTCACAACCCTCATGTTCCTAGTTTGACTCACTGATCACTAGGTCAAACTCCCTGACCTAGTGGTTAAACTTCACAACCCTCATGTTCCTAGTCCAGCTCACTGATCACTAGGTCAAACTCCCTGACCTAGTGGTTAAACTTCACAACCCTCATGTTCCTAGTCCGGCTCACTGATCACTAGGTCAAACTCCCTGACCTAGTGGTTAAACTTCACAACCCTCATGTTCCTAGTCCAGCTCACTGATCACTAGGTCAAACTCCCCTGACCTAGTGGTTAAACTTCACAACCCTCATGTTCCTAGTCCGGCTCACTGATCACTAGGTCAAACTCCCCTGACCTAGTGGTTAAACTTCACAACCCTCATGTTCCTAGTCCGGCTCACTGATCACTAGGTCAAACTCCCTGACCTAGTGGTTAAACTTCACAACCCTCATGTTCCTAGTCCGGCTCACTGATCACTAGGTCAAACTCTCCTGACCTAGTGGTTAAACTTCACAACCCTCATGTTCCTAGTCCGGCTCACTGATCACTAGGTCAAACTCCCTGACCTAGTGGTTAAACTTCACAACCCTCATGTTCCTAGTCCGGCTCACTGATCACTAGGTCAAACTCCCTGACCTAGTGGTTAAACTTCACAACCCTCATGTTCCTAGTCCGGCTCACTGATCACTAGGTCAAACTCCCTGACCTAGTGGTTAAACTTCACAACCCTCATGTTCCTAGTCCGGCTCACTGATCACTAGGTCAAACTCCCCTGACCTAGTGGTTAAACTTCACAACCCTCATGTTCCTAGTTCAGCTCACTGATCACTAGGTCAAACTCCCCTGACCTAGTGGTTAAACTTCACAACCCTCATGTTCCTAGTCCGGCTCACTGATCACTAGGTCAAACTCCCTGACCTAGTGGTTAAACTTCACAACCCTCATGTTCCTAGTCCGGCTCACTGATCACTAGGTCAAACTCCCTGACCTAGTGGTTAAACTTCACAACCCTCATGTTCCTAGTCCGGCTCACTGATCACTAGGTCAAACTCCCTGACCTAGTGGTTAAACTTCATCAACCCTCATGTTCCTAGTCCGGCTCACTGATCACTAGGTCAAACTCCCCTGACCTAGTGGTTAAACTTCATCAACCCTCATGTTCCTAGTCCGGCTCACTGATCACTAGGTTACTCTCCCCTGACCTAGTGGTTAAACTTCACAACCCTCATGTTCCTTGTTTGACTCACTGATCACTAGGTCAAACTCCCCTGACCTAGTGGTTAAACTTCACAACCCTCATGTTCCTAGTCCAGCTCACTGATATCTAGGTCAAACTCCCTGACCTAGTGGTTAAACTTCACAACCATCATGTTCCTAGTCCGGCTCACTGATCACTAGGTCAAACTCCCCTGACCTAGTGGTTAAACTTCACAATCCTCATGTTCCTAGTCCAGCTCACTGATCACTATGTCAAACTCCCTGACCTAGTGGTTAAACTTCATCAACCCTCATGTTCCTAGTCCGGCTCACTGATCACTAGGTCAAACTCCCCTGACCTAGTGGTTAAACTTCACAACCCTCATGTTCCTAGTCCGGCTCACTGACCACTAGGTCAAACTCCCATGACCTTGTGGTTAAACTTCACAACCATCATGTTTCTAGTCCGGCTCACTGGTCACTAGGTCAAACTCTCCTGACCTAGTGGTTAAACTTCACAACCCTCATGTTTTTAGTCTGGCTCACTGGTCACTAGATCAAACTCCCCTGACCTAGTGGTTAAACTTCACAACCCTCATGTTTC
Source organism: Tachypleus tridentatus (assembly GCF_004210375.1). Lineage (NCBI taxonomy): Eukaryota > Metazoa > Arthropoda > Merostomata > Xiphosura > Limulidae > Tachypleus > Tachypleus tridentatus. Next base: position 4,871,087 of record NC_134833.1, on the reverse strand, counting down.
TAGTCCGGCTCACTGATCACTAGGTCAAACTCCACTGACCTAGTGGTTAAACTTCATCAACCCTCTTGTTCCTAGTCCGACTCACTGACCATTAGGTCAAACTCCCCTGACCTAGTGGTTAAACTTCACAACCCTCATGTTCCTAGTCCGGCTCACTGATCACTAAGTCAAACTCCCTGACCTAGTGGTTAAACTTCATCAACCCTCATGTTCGTAGACCGGCTCACTGATCACTAGGTCAAACTCCCCTGACCTAGTGGTTAAACTTCATCAACCCTCATGTTCCTAGTCCGGCTCACTGATCACTAGGTTACTCTCCCCTGACCTAGTGGTTAAACTTCACAACCCTCATGTTCCTTGTTTGACTCACTGATCACTAGGTCAAACTCCCCTGACCTAGTGGTTAAACTTCACAACCCTCATGTTCCTAGTCCAGCTCACTGATATCTAGGTCAAACTCCCCTGACCTAGTGGTTAAACTTCACAACCATCATGTTCCTAGTCCGGCTCACTGATCACTAGGTCAAACTCCCCTAACCTAGTTGTTAAACTTCACAATCCTCATGTTCCTAGTCCAGCTCACTGATCACTAGGTCAAACTCCCTGACCTAGTGGTTAAACTTCATCAACCCTCATGTTCCTAGTCCGACTCACTGACCACTAAGGTCAAACTCCCTGACCTAGTGGTTAAACTTCACAACCCTCATGTTCCTAGTCCGGCTCACTGATCACTAGGTCAAACTCCTCTGACCTAGTGGTTAAACTTCATCAACCCTCATGTTCCTAGTCCGGCTCACTGATCACTAGGTCAAACTCCCCTGACCTAGTGGTTAAACTTCATCAACCCTCATGTTCCTAGTCCAGCTCACTGATCACTAGGTCAAACTCCTCTGACCTAGTGGTTAAACTTCACAACCCTCATGTTCCTTGTTTGACTCACTGATCACTAGGTCAAACTCCCTGACCTAGTGGTTAAACTTCACAACCCTCATGTTCCTAGTCCAGCTCACTGATCATCTAGGTCAAACTCCCTGACCTAGTGGTTAAACTTCACAACCATCATGTTCCTAGTCCGGCTCACTGATCACTAGGTCAAACTCCCTGACCTAGTGGTTAAACTTCACAACCCTCATGTTCCTAGTCCAGCTCACTGATCACTAGGTCAAACTCCCTGACCTAGTGGTTAAACTTCATCAACCCTCATGTTCCTAGTTCGTCTCACTGACCACTTGGTCAAACTCCCCTGACCTAGTGGTTAAACTTCATCAACCCTCATGTTCCTAGTCCGGCTCACTGATCACTAGGTCAAACTCCCTGACCTAGTGGTTAAACTTCACAACCCTCATGTTCCTAGTCCGGCTCACTGATCACTAGGTCAAACTCTCCTGACCTAGTGGTTAAACTTCACAACCCTCATGTTTTTAGTCTGGCTCACTGGTCACTAGATCAAACTCCCTGACCTAGTGGTTAAACTTCACAACCCTCATGTTTCTAGTCCGGCTCACTGACAACTAGGTGAAACTCCACTGACCTAGTGGTTAAACTTCATCAACCCTCTTGTTCCTAGTCCGACTCACTGACCATTAGGTCAAACTCCCCTGACCTAGTGGTTAAACTTCACAACACTGATGTTCCTAGTCCGGCTCACTGATCACTAAGTCAAACTCCCTGACCTAGTGGTTAAACTTCATCAACCCTCATGTTCGTAGACCGGCTCACTGATCACTAGGTCAAACTCCCCTGACCTAGTGGTTAAACTTCATCAACCCTCATGTTCCTAGTCCGGCTCACTGATCACTAGGTTACTCTCCCCTGACCTAGTGGTTAAACTTCACAACCCTCATGTTCCTTGTTTGACTCACTGATCACTAGGTCAAACTCCCCTGACCTAGTGGTTAAACTTCACCACCCTCATGTTCCTAGTCCTGCTCACTGATATCTAGGTCAAACTCCCCTGACCTAGTGGTTAAACTTCACAACCATCATGTTCCTAGTCCGGCTCACTGATAACTAGGTCAAACTACCCTAACCTAGTTGTTAAACTTCACAATCCTCATGTTCCTAGTCCAGCTCACTGACAACTAGGTCAAACTCCACTGACCTAGTGGTTAAACTTCATCAACCCTCTTGTTCCTATCCGACTCACTGACCATCAGGTCAAACTCCCCTGACCTAGTGGTTAAACTTCACAACCCTCATGTTCCTAGTCCGGCTCACTGATCACTAAGTCAAACTCCTCTGACCTAGTGGTTAAACTTCATCAACCCTCATGTTCGTAGACCGGCTCACTGATCACTAGGTCAAACTCCCCTGACCTAGTGGTTAAACTTCATCAACCCTCATGTTCCTAGTCCGGCTCACTGATCACTAGGTTACTCTCCCCTGACCTAGTGGTTAAACTTCACAACCCTCATGTTCCTTGTTTGACTCACTGATCACTAGGTCAAACTCCCCTGACCTAGTGGTTAAACTTCACAACCCTCATGTTCCTAGTCCAGCTCACTGATATCTAGGTCAAACTCCCCTGACCTAGTGGTTAAACTTCACAACCATCATGTTCCTAGTCAGGCTCACTGATCACTAGGTCAAACTCCCTAACCTAGTTGTTAAACTTCACAATCCTCATGTTCCTAGTCCAGCTCACTGATCACTATGTCAAACTCCCCTGGCCTAGTGGTTAAACTTCATCAACCCTCATGTTCCTAGTTCGTCTCACTGACCACTCGGTCAAACTCCCCTGACCTAGTGGTTAAACTTCATCAACCCTCATGTTCCTAGTCCGGCTCACTGATCACTAGGTTACTCTCCCCTGACCTAGTGGTTGAACTTCACAACCCTCATGTTCCTAGTCCGGCTCACTGACCACTAGGTCAAACTCCCATGACCTTGTGGTTAAACTTCACAACCATCATGTTTCTAGTCCGGCTCACTGATAACTAGGTCAAAAACCCCTAACCTAGTTGTTAAACTTCACAATCCTCATGTTCCTAGTCCTACTCACTGACAACTAGGTCAAACTCCACTGACCTGGTGGTTAAACTTCATCAACCCTCTTGTTCCTATCCGACTCACTGACCATCAGGTCAAACTCCCCTGACCTAGTGGTTAAACTTCACAACCCTCATGTTCCTAGTCCGGCTCACTGGTCACTAGGTTAAACTCCCCTGACTTAGTGCTTAAACTTCTTCTACATTTAATTCTATAAAAGATAAAAGGGGAAGTGACGTCAGCATTCAAGGAATAATGAATGAGATGATAATCAGTAAAACTAATACAAAAACATAAAACTAGGGTTAAGGTGTAACCATGCTTATATTGAAAGAATAGAATCTGATAAAAGGTTTTAGACCAAAGCTCTCTGATAGAAGAATCAGACGCAGCTGCAGGAGAGTATTGTTGAAAATGGTGACAACAGTTCAACCTTACAGCTCACTACGGTTTATCCGTCTTATCGTAACCGGGTTTTATCTGCGTAATCTGAGTTTTTTGTATGATAATAAAATAATATTATTCTCTTTATTCTTATGTGAGCACTAAGCCCTAAGAGTACTACACCTCTGAAGACATAATGCAGTTTTGATTTTGAAGTGACTTCCATCAACAATCAGCTGACAAACAATATTGACAAACCTAATATCCGTGGTATGTTCTGAAATATACAACTTGTTTCTTATTCACACCCTAACCAGAACGGAGTAAATATATGATACAGTCTGAGCCACAGAAAATATATTAGGTTGAGGAATAATTCGTGAGCGTTTTTAAATAATTTCATTCAAGCATTACATGCAAGACTATACAATACTTCAATGCATGAACACATTACACCCAAAACATTTATTATGATACTTTATTTCATGTAATACCTAGGTATATAGTATGCATTGTTTTAAACGAAATTGCAAGAAATTAAATGCGAAAAGCAGATGGTGTCGAAAATGCTCGATTTTTTCCACTTGGCATTCCATTTAATGAGCTGAAAATGAAAGCAAAAATTAAAGACATATGAAAATCAAACACACCATCTATTAGAGCAAAAAATTATCTACCAAATGACAGGAAATATTTTGCAAAAGCGTTTAATTTATGAATATATTTTTTTAACTTGAAAAAACGCTCACGAATTATTCCTCAACCTAATACAATACAATTTCAACCCCGTACAGTACAGAGATATGATATATATTAAACCTCAAACCTAATAAATGGGTGTTGCTATGCTCCCTGTAGGTATAGACAAGAGGCCTTGATATTGAACTATAGCACTTTCTGCAATTAAAGGGTTATTTTTTTCAGTTATAGTAATAGAACACCACGTTTTGGAGTTAAAGGGTTATTTTATCCAGTTATAGTACTAGAACAGCACGTTCTGGAATTAAAGGGTTATTTTATCCAGTTATAGTACTAGAACAGCACGTTTTGGAATTAAAGGGTTATTTTATCCAGTTATAGTACTAGAACAGCACGTTCTGGAATTAAAGGGTTATTTTATCCAGTTATAGTACTAGAACAGCACGTTTTGGAAATAAAGGGTTATTTTATCCAGTTATAGTACTAGAATAGCACGTTTTGGAATTAAAGGGTTATTTTATCCAGTTATAGTACTAGAACAGCACGTTCTGGAATTAAAGGGTTATTTTATCCAGTTATAGTACTAGAACAGCACGTTCTGGAATTAAAGGGTTATTTTATCCAGTTATAGTACTAGAACAGCACGTTCTGGAATTAAAGGGTTATTTTATCCAGTTATAGTACTAGAACAGCACGTTCTGGAATTAAAGGGTTATTTTATCCAGTTATAGTACTAGAACCGCACGTTTTGGAATTAAAGGGTTATTTTATCCAGCTATAGTACTAGAACAGCACGTTCTGGAATTAAAGGGTTATTTTATCCAGTTATAGTACTAGAACAGCACGTTCTGGAATTAAAGGGTTATTTTATCCAGTTATAGTACTAGAACCGCACGTTTTGGAATTAAAGGGTTATTTTATCCAGCTATAGTACTAGAACAGCACGTTCTGGAATTAAAGGGTTATTTTATCCAGTTATAGTATTGTTTCACAGTTTAGCCTTGGTGTATTGTTCCACAGTTTAGCTCTGGAGTATTGTTCCACGGTTTAGCTCTGGAGTATTGTTCCACAGTTTAGCTCTGGAGTATTGTTCCACAGTTTAGCCTTGGAGTATTGTTCCACAGTATAGCCTTGGAGTATTGGTCCACAGTTTAGCCTTGGAGTATTGGTCCACAGTTTAGCCTTGGAGTATTGTTCCACAGTTTAGCTCTGGAGTATTGTTCCACAGTTTAGCCTTGGAGTATTGTTCCACAGTTTAGCCTTGGAGTATTGTTCCACAGTTTAGCCTTGGAGTATTGTTCCACAGTTTAACTGTGGAGTATTGTTCCATGGTTTAGCTCTGGAGTATTGTTCCACAGTATAGCCTTGGAGTATTGTTCCACAGTATAGCCTTGGAGTATTGTTCCACATTTTAGCCTTGGAGTATTGTTCCACAGTTTAGCTCTGGAGTATTGTTCCACGGTTTAGCTCTGGAGTATTGTTCCACAATTTAGCCTTGGAGTATTGTTCCACAGTTTAGCTCTGGAGTATTGTTCCACGGTTTAGCTCTGGAGTATTGTTCCACGGTTTAGCTCTGGAGTATTGTTCCACAGTTTAGCCTTGGAGTATTGTTCCACAGTTTAGCTCTGGAGTATTGTTCCACGGTTTAGCTCTGGAGTATTGTTCCACAGTTTAGCCTTGGAGTATTGTTCCACGGTTTAGCTCTGGAGTATTGTTCCACAGTTTAGCCTTGGAGTATTGTTCCACAGTTTAGCTCTGGAGTATTGTTCCACAGTTTAGCCTTGGAGTATTGGTCCACAGTTTAGCTCTGGAGTATTGTTCCACGGTTTAGCTCTGGAGTATTGTTCCACAGTTTAGCCTTGGAGTATTGTTCTACAGTTTAGCCTTGGAGTATTGTTCCACAGTTTAGTTCTGGAGTATTGTTCCACAGTTTAGCCTTAGAGTATTGTTCCACAGTTTAGCTCTGGAGTATTGTTCCACGGTTTAGCTCTGGAGTATTGTTCCACGGTTTAGCTCTGGAGTATTGTTCCACAGTTTAGCCTTGGAGTATTGTTCCACAGTTTAGCTCTGGAGTATTGTTCCACAGTTTAGCCTTGGAGTATTGTTCCACAGTTTAGCCTTGGAGTATTGGTCCACAGTTTAGCTCTGGAGTATTGTTCCACGGTTTAGCTCTGGAGTATTGTTCCACAGTTTAGCCTTGGAGTATTGTTCCACAGTTTAGCCTTGGAGTATTGTTCCACAGTTTAGTTCTGGAGTATTGTTTTACAGTTTAGCCTTAGAGTATTGTTCCACAGTTTAGCTCTGGAGTATTGTTCCACGGTTTAGCTCTGGAGTATTGTTCCACGGTTTAGGTCTGGAGTATTGTTCCACAGTTTAGGTATTATTCTGGAGTATTGTTCCACAGTTTAGCCTTAGAGTATTGTTCCACAGTTTAGCCTTGGAGTACTGTTCCACAGTTTAACTCTGGAGTATTGTTCCACAGTTTAGCCTTGGAGTATTGTTCCACAGTTTAACTCTGGAGTATTGTTTCTAGCAAACTGGTTTGTTTACACAATCAATATCATCCAACTTATCTTTCTGCCAACATTCTTTAATCTAATGTCAAACCTGACATGATTCTTTATGCACGAGATTAACATATTGTCTGTGATATATCTTCGTCTAGTTGCCAATGTAATCCTACGTTTCAGGAATTTTATCTTGTTTTGAAATGTGATTTTAGATTAGAGCGGATAATTATTTTGTTTTAGCTTGAGAAATAAAACTTAAGGTGGATTAAGGTAAGTTTTCTGTTATTACTTTCTGTTTAAATGTTTCACAAGTAAGTGCTATTCATCTGATGTCTCTTAACTTACAGAGTTTATAAGGGTTTATTTCTAAAGAGCCTTAAACCTCTTATTTATATGCAAAAACGGCTCGTTTGGGCTGAGAAAACACTTTACATAGAAGAGCGAACAACGTTTCGACCTTCTTCGGTCATCGTCAAACCCCATATCACAGCCATGATAGAGAAATAAGCTAACTCCAGTTGACAAGACAATACACACAGTCACACACCCATCATATCCAAACTAACACTGAACCAATGGGTTCATAATACAACAACCAAATATTTTTAGAAGGTCCCTTGTAACCATAAGACAACATGCAGGTACTTTTAAAGAACCCATTAGAACCATGTAACAATAACCAAATACTTCTAAAGGGTCCATTGGAACCATAAGACAGCAACCAAATACTTCTAATGGACCCATTGGAACTATGAGACAACAACCAAATTCTTCTAAAAGGCCTATTGAAAATATAAGACAACAACCAGATGCATCTAAAGCGTCTATTGAAATCATGAGATAACAACAATATATATCTAAGTGGCCTAATCGAATCATTAGACACAATTCAAATATATCTATGAGAACCGTAAACACCTTAAATACAGAGACTAAGCGATACATATGTATTTATAATGTAAGTTCCCTGTCCTCCTAACAAAATGAAATATTCTAGATCTGGTCCACCAAAGATGTTTTGTGCCGGAATAAAACGTTTACTCATTGCCATAAAGGTCTAGTTTAATGTAGCTGAAAAAAAAAATAATTAGCTTCCGTAATCTAACACCGACGTTGTTAGGTGATTCACCTTACGTGCAACATACTGCTATTAGATACACAACAATGTTGTTCACTATATAACACTGCTGTTTACTAAACAATACATTATTATTTGCCGTTCAATACATTTGTGTTTACTGAACAAAATACTGCTATTTATTATACGTCTTGTTGTAATACTCTTGGATAAACAGTTAAAGAGGTAGATCCAAAGAAACTGAAACATCCTGTTGTAATATTGGATAAACAGTTAAATTGGTAGATCCAGAGACATCCTGTTGTAATATTGGATAATATATTTAAAGGATTTTGGGTAGTTAAAACTGGTTGTTTCGTTTTTATTCCTGAGTGTATTTTGTGTAGATGAAACTGAATATTTAGTTATCTATTTTTAAGGTGTGTTAATATTGATTGTTTGGTGTCATATTGCTAAGCTGTTGTGTTTGATTCAGCAGTAAATCTGAATGGTTTTAAGGTACTAGTTGTCTCAAAACAAGGTTTAAGAACAGTGTTTAGAAACATCTATTGAAATACTCGAAGATATTTTGTGTGCCCGCTTCGCTCCTCCAGCAGCATTTGGTTGTGTATGTCGTGCAGAGTGCTCTAGCAGAAGGCCCACAGTGGCTGAACGTGACCTCAGTTTTTAACATTTTATTGAATCGAATGGAGACCTTGTACGTTATGTCGGTTTGTTTTTGTGTTATTGTACAGGTAGCTCTAATATATTAGATTACCTTGTATTTGTGTGTAAATATTTTCAATGTCGTCCTCATGTATATCACTATGTCGTAGGATAATGTATTGTCTGTCGATATAAAGTTTCTGTATAGTATTCCAGCATCCCGTGTCTGGTTTGGTTGCGTCGATTTTGGCGTTTTAGCCAGAACCAATGTCTGCGCGCGCTCACCTCAAATCGTGACGCGTGCAAGATATGCTGCCAAAGTGTGCGCGTGTGAAATTATATTAGCATAATAGCAATGTTGTCATGGCAACCATTATCCGAGACCAACTTGCACATAAGGTAAAGATCTGCTGACTTGTTTGTAGAGCACGACTTGGATGCGAAACCGTCACGTCTGGCCGTTGTCTGATGAGATCATCTTGGACTAGAAGAACTAAAGGAACTGGTTAAAATTGAAGTCCAGAAATGAAAGAAAAGTACACCGGAACTTTCTGCAATGTTGTTAGCACCCAACGTCTGATAAACTCTAAATCAGGAACGTATTAAGAATGATTATGGAACTGGTAACCTAAACTTACCAGATGTTCCGAGACATCAAACACCCTATTATAAGAAATCTTTATTTTCTAACAGTAACTTCATGTTTAAACAAAGGTAAGATATCTTAGAACAACGTATTTTCTGACAGTTACTTCATGTTTAAAACAAAAGTAAGATTTCTTTGTACAAAGTATTTTCTAACAGCAAATGTTTAAAACAAAAGTAAGATTTCTTTGTACAATGTATTTTCTGACAGTTTCTTCATGTTTAAAACAAAAGTAAGATTTCTTTGTACAATGTATTTTCTGACAGTTACTTCATGTTTAAAACAAAAGTAAGATTTCTTTGTACAATGTATTTTCTAACAGTTACTTCATGTTTAAAACAAAAGTAAGATTTCTTTGTACAATGTATTTTCTAACAGTTACTTCATGTTTAAAACAAAAGTAAGATTTCTTTGTACAATGTATTTTCTAACAGTAACTTCATGTTTAAAACAAAAGATTTCTTTGTACAACGTATTTTCTAACAGTTACTTCATGTTTAAAACAAAAGTAAGATTTCTTTGTACAACGTATTTTCTAACAGTAACTTCATGTTTAAAACAAAAGTAAGATTTCTTTGTACAACGTATTTTCTAACAGTTACTTCATATTTTAAACAAAAGAAAGATTTCTTAGTACAACGTATTTTCTACCATTTGGTTAATGTCTAGAACCAAGCTAGTATTTATTGTTCCCTATAAGTAAAGTCGAAGAGAGAGTGTACCAACAGTTTCTAGATATTTCACTGGTGACTAGATTAAAGGCGCTCGACTCTCAATCTGCGGATCGCGAGTTCACATTTTGTCAACGAACTCGTTCATCCTACCAGCGGGAAGTTCAAAGTGAGTGTTCGACATCGAGCCGCCAACGAGTATATTTTAGTTGGTGTTGAATGGGTGCCTTCCATTCTGTCACATCAAATCGCTGGCACGTAAGACAGATAGCGTAAAATCCAATACAAAAAAATCGTTCAATATTTATTTGTTTTCATATTAGTGTTTACATATTCTGTCGTGTTTTGTTCATGTTTAGTTTGTTTCAACCAATAACAGTTCTGTTTTATCAACAGATTTATATTTCATGTTTGGTTTAGTCTTAACAAAAGCAGGACAGAAAGAAGAGCCTAGTGTCTCGCTCACCAAGTTTGTTTCCTGATATTACAGTTCCCGCTTGTGTGGACAGAGAGCTGAGGTATTGTACAACGTGATTTAATCAAGTTATGTTTAAAATGATTAAAATCATTTAAATAGTAAACACCATGAAGTACAAATTACCATTAGCCTTCCCTATTCATATGAATATAAAGATAAATAAATGTGTACGATTGGGTTTAATTTAAACTATGTCAACATTTACAGATGTACGAAGCACGATGTGTGGAGGAGAATGATGTCTATTCATTGTCGACAAAAACGACTTCAAACCATTTTATTTAATCTCGCTTGTTGCTCTCAAGACTTATAGCAAAACCACTTTATTTAATCTCGCTTGTTGCTCTCAAGACTTATAGCATTAAAAATCACATTTCGATACTCGTGGAGAGCAAAGGATAAAAAACCGGGTGTGAGTTTTGTGGTTAACAGATGAGTAAGTAACATTTTCCATTTAATTGTTTTTGTTGTTTTTCTAATTAGTTGCTTAGAATTTTAATTTTTTTCGAACGACACCATTGAAGGAACAATTGGGATGTAGCTCACTAGGTGGAGTAATATCTATAGATATTTGTGTGACAGACAGTGATGCTGTATTGATTGCAGTTGCTCCCCCCCCCTCCCGTCAGGCTTTCTGCAACCTGCCAGAACAACATCATCTGCTCATGCGTAGTAACGATATGCGGCAGCCATACTAAACCTGTCCAGTATTTGGGAGTGACATGGTGAGACAGCACTCTGGTACATCATTCTCTAAGGTATCTTCGAACCATCTCACGGCCAAGTTGGAAACACAAGTTAATGAATCTATAAATAAACGGCTAGCTTTTCAATGGTTCTGTTCAGAGTTTCTACGTTTGTTTTAGCAACAGCAGGTGAGGAAACAAGAACTACACGGAGCCCCATTGTTGATGGTAAGACTAGGATTTATACCGTTGTATTAAAAAATTTAAAAAAAAAAACAGTCTAAATGTAAGTGAAATGTTCGTTATGATTCAACGAACCTGGTGAAGCAATTGAACTTCAAGCCATACCTGAGACACAAGTGTCTGTCCACTTTCTTCAATCAAAACCCACCTAGAAATTAAAAAAAAAAACTTTCACATAACACATTTAAACAAAGATAAAAAGACACCTCATATTACATGTCTTATTCCTAGCAAAAATCTTTATTACATCACCTTGTCCTGTTCATACCAATAATATTATGCCACTACTATGTCTGGTGTATAAAATAATTTTTATTACATCACCAATCCCGATTTATACCAATAATTTTTATTGAATCACCTGATCCTATTTATTGTAATAATTCTTCTTGAATCACCATATTCTATTGTATAATTTTTGTTGCATGACCACGTCCTATTTACACCAGTAATTATTATTACATCATCATCTCCTATTTATGCCAGGAATTTTTATCACATTACAATCTCCTACTTATTCCAATAATTTTTATTACATCACTAAATCATATTAATAACAATAATTTTTATTTCATCACGATATCTTATTTATAAGAGTGATTTTATTACATTAACATATACTAATTATACCAATAATTTTAATTATATCACCATCTCGAATTTATGACAATTATTTTTATTACATCACCTTCTTCTTTTTATACCAATAATTGTATTACTCCACCATATCCTCTATGTAACAATAATTTTATTACTCCACCATATCCTCTATGTAACAATAATTTTATTACTCCACCATATCCTCCATGTAACAATAATTTTATTACTCCACCATATCCTCTATGTAACAATAATTTTATTACTCCACCATATCCTCTATATAACAATAATTTTATTACTCCACCATATCCTCTAGGTAAGAATAATTTTATTACTACACCATAACCTCTAGGTAAGAATAATTTTATTACACCACCATATCTTCCATGTAACAATAATTTTATTACTCCACCATATCCTCTATGTAACAATAATTTTATTACTCCACCATATTCTCTATATAACAATAATTTTATTACTACACCATATCCTCTAGGTAAGAATAATTTTATTACTACACCATATCCTCTAGGTAAGAATAATTTTTTTACTCCACCATATCTTCCATGTAACAATAATTTTATTACTCCACCATATCCTCAATGTAACATTAATTTTATTACTTCACCATATCCTCTATGTAACAATAATTTTATTACTCCACCATATCCTCTATGTAACAATAATTTTATTACTCCACCATATCCTCCATGTAACAATAATTTTATTACTCCACCATATCCTCCATGTAACAATAATTTTATTACTTCACCATATCCTCTATGTAACAATAATTTTATTACTCCACCATATCCTCTATATAACAATAATTTTATTACTACACCATATCCTCTAGGTAAGAATAATTTTATTACTACACCATATCCCCTAGGTAAGAATAATTTTATTACTCCACCATATCCTCCATGTAACAATAATTTTATTACTCCACCATATCCTCCATGTAACATTAATTTTATTACTTCACCATATCCTTCATGTAACAATAATTTTATTACTCCACCAAATCCACTATGTAACAATAATTTTATTACTCCACCATATCCTCTATATAACAATAATTTTATTACTGCACCATATCCTCTACGTAACAATAATTTTATTACTCCACCATATCCTCCATGTAACAATAATTTTATTACTACACCATATCCTCTACGTAATAATAATTTTATTACTCCACCATACCCTATACGTAACAATAATTTTATTACTACACCATATCCTCTATGTAACAATAATTTTATTACTCCACCATATCCTCTACGTAACAATAATTTTATTACTCCACCATACCCTCTACGTAACAATAATTTTATTACTACACCATATCCTCTATGTAACAATAATTTTATTACTACACAATATCCTCTAGGTAAGAATAATTTTATTACTACACCATATCCTCTAGGTAAGAATAATTTTATTACTCCACCATATCCTCCATGTAACAATAATTTTATTACTCCACCATATCCTCCATGTAACATTAATTTTATTACTTCACCATATCCTTCATGTAACAATAATTTTATTACTCCACCATATCCTCTACGTAACAATAATTTTATTGCTACACCATATCCTCTACGTAACAATAATTTTATTACTCCACCATATCCTCTACGTAACAATATTTTTATTACTCCACCATATCCTCTATGTAACAATAATTTTATTACTCCACCATATCCTTTATGTAACAATAATTTTATTACTCCACCATATCCTCCATGTAACAATAATTTTATTACTACACCATATCCTCTACGTAATAATAATTTTATTACTCCACCATACCCTATACGTAACAATAATTTTATTACTACACCATATCCTCTATGTAACAATAATTTTATTACTCCACCATATCCTCTACGTAACAATAATTTTATTACTCCACCATACCCTCTACGTAACAATAATTTTATTACTACACCATATTCTCTATGTAACAATAATTTTATTACTACACAATATCCTCTAGGTAAGAATAATTTTATTACTACACCATATCCTCTAGGTAAGAATAATTTTATTACTCCACCATATCCTCCATGTAACAATAATTTTATTACTCCACCATATCCTCCATGTAACATTAATTTTATTACTTCACCATATCCTTCATGTAACAATAATTTTATTACTCCACCATATCCTCTACGTAACAATAATTTTATTGCTACACCATATCCTCTACGTAACAATAATTTTATTACTCCACCATATCCTCTACGTAACAATATTTTTATTACTCCACCATATCCTCTATGTAACAATAATTTTATTACTCCACCATATCCTTTATGTAACAATAATTTTATTACTCCACCATATCCTCCATGTAACAATAATTTTATTACTACACCATATCCTCTATGTAACAATAATTTTATTACTCCACCATATCCTCTACGTAACAATAATTTTATTACTCCACCATATCCTCTACGTAACAATAATTTTATTACTCCACCATATCCTCTACGTAACAATAATTTTATTACTCCACCATATCCTCTACGTAACAATATTTTTATTACTCCACCATATCCTCTATGTAACAATAATTTTATTACTCCACCATACCCTTTATGTAACAATAATTTTATTACTCCACCATATCCTCTATGTAGCAATAATTTTATTACTACACCATATCCTCTATGTAGCAATAATTTTATTACTACACCATATCCTCTAGGTAAGAATAATTTTATTACTCCACCATATCCTCTATGTAGGAATAATTTTATTACTCCACCATATCCTCTATGTAATAATAATTTTATTACTACACCATATCCTCTATTTAACAATAATTTTATTACTCCACCATATCCTCCATGTAACAATAATTTTATTATTACACCATATCCTCTATGTAAGAATAATTTTATTATTCCACCATATCCTCTATGTAACAATAATTTTATTACTACACCATATCCTCTATGTAACAATAATTTTATTACTCCACCATATCCTCTACGTAACATAATTTTATGACTCCACCATATCCTCCATGAAACAATAATTTTATTACTCCACCATATTTTATATGTAACAATAATTTTATTACTCCACCATATCCTCTATGTAAAAATAATTTTATTACTACACCATATCCTCTATGTAAGAATAATTTTATTACTACACCATATCCTCTATGTAACAATAATTTTATTACTTCACCATACCCTCTATGTAAAAATAATTTTATTACTCCACCATATCCTCCATGTAACAATAATTTTATTACTCCACCATATTCTCCATGTAACAATAATTTTATGACTCCACCATATCCTCCATGAAACAATAATTTTTTACTCCACCATATCCTGTATGTAACAATAATTTTATTACTCCACCATATCCTCCATGTAACAATAATTTTATTACTCCACCATATCGTCTATGTAACAATAATTTTATTACTTCACCATATCCTCTATGTAACAATAATTTTATTACTCCACCATATCCTCCATGTAACAATAATTTTATTACTACACTATATCCTCTATGTAACAATAATTTTATTACTCCACCATATCCTCTGTGCAACAATAATTTTATTACTACACCATATCCTCTAGGTAAGAATAATTTTATCACTACACCATATCCTCCATGTAACAATAATTTTATTACTCCACCATATCCTCTATGTAACAATAATTTTATTACTTCACCATATCCTCCATGTAACAATAATTTTATTACTCCACCATATCCTCTATGTAACAATAATTTTATTACTTCACCACATCCTCCATGTAACAATAATTTTATCACTACACCATATCCTCCATGTAACAATAATTTTATCACTACACCATATCCTCTATGTAACAATAATTTTATTACTTCACCATATCCTCCATGTAACAATAATTTTATTACTTCACCATACCCTCTATGTAACAATAATTTTATTACTCCACCATATCCTTCATGTAACAATAATTTTATTACTACACCATATCCTCTATGTAACAATAATTTGTACTACATTAACTTATCCTGTATAGAACAATAATTTTACATCATATCCCCTTTCGAAAAGTTATTTTAATTACATCATTTGTCGTATTTGAACCAATTTTTATTACAACACTTAAATCACCGTATCCAGTTTCTACCAATATTTTTATAACATCACCATATCCTATTTATAACAGTAGTTTTTCTATTATCACCATGTTCTATTTATGCCAATAATTTTAAATGAATCACCACGTCCTATTTAGACCAATATTTTTATTACATCACCATATCCTACTTATACTAATAATTGTTATTACATACCACGTGCTATTTTTAAAAATACTTTTAGTACATCATCATATCCAACATATATCAATAATTTTTACTTCACCATATCCTATTTCTAAAAGTTACTTTTCTTTCATCACCATGCCCTATTTATAACAATAATATTTATTACGTTACCATATCCTATTTATATAAATAATTTGTATTACATCATCATGACCTCTTTATACCAATAATATTTATTACGTCACCATATCCTTTTATATAAATAATTTGTATTACATCACCATGCCATATTTATAACTATAATATTTATTACGTCACCATATCCTATTTATATAAATAATTTGTATTACATCATCATGATCTCTTTATTCCAATAATATTTAATACGTCACCATATCCTATTTATATAAATAATTTGTATTACATCATCATCACGTCTTTATACAAATAATATTTATTACGTCACCATATCGTTTTTATATTAAGAATTTTTTATTACATCACCTTTTTATATTTATACCAGCAATTTTCTCACCACCTTATGCTTTTTGTAACAATAGTTTTTATTGTATCACCATGTACTATTTATACCAGTAATTTTATACGATCAATATATGCTATTTTTGAAAGTAATTTTTTATACATCACCTTGGTCTATTTATACCAATTTGTATTCCAACACAATGTCCTATTTATACCAATAATTTTTACTACACTTTGCTATCCTATTTATATTAATAATTTTAATTACATCACGTTGTGCTATTTATACCAATAAATTTATTACACCACTATATCCTGTTTATATCTTTAGTTTTTATTACATCACCATATCCTATTTATACCAAAAATTTTTTCTATCCCCATGTCCTATAGATAAGAGTAACTTTTATTACATCACCTTCTCCTGTTTATTCCAATGATTTTTACATCAGCATGATATATTTATACCAATATTTTTATTACTTTACCATTTCTTATTGATACCAATATTCGTTATTACATCACCACGTCCTATTTATAAAAATAACTTTTATTACGTCAGCACGTCTTATTTATGAAAATAATAATTTCTCTTACGTCACCATATCATATTTTACAAAATAATTTTTATTACATGTCCACGTCCTATTTATAACAATAATATTAATTATACACCTCCTCCTATTTATTAAAATAACAATATTTTTATTACATCACCAAATCCTATTTTTAAAAATAATTGTCTCACATCTTGATATCGAATTAACCTATAATTTTCATTACATATACCGTATCCTATTTATACTTGTTGTATGTTACATCAGTATACCCTGTTTAACACTCCTACGAAAAGACGTTTCTAGTTCTGATTTCTCCAAGCCCGTTCCCCTGGCTGTGGTTTCGCTAGATAGTAGATAGGGACAGTGGGAATCTCGTTAATCCTTTCATTAATGGATTTAAATGGCAATTATATTTAAATACAAAATTATTAGCCTAATATTAATAACCTTTCAAGTTGCTCTGGGGCCTATTAGGCCCCACTTTTCGTAGGAGTGTTAAACCAATAAGTTTATTGCATTAGCATGTCCTATTTATTTCAATAATGTTTATTACATCTTCATATCCTTTTTATACCAATAATTTTATTACACAAATATATCTTGTTTATATCTTTAGTTTTTATTACATCACCATATATTATTTATACCAATAATTTTATTCCGTCCCCATGTCCTATAGATAAGAGTAACTTCTATTACATCACTATATCCTGTTTATACCAATATTTTTATTATTTCACCACGTCCTATTTATAACAGTAATTTTAATTTATCACCATATATTTTTATACCATTGCTTTTTATTTATCACGGTATTTTATGTATACGAACAATTTTTATCACCTATATCAACTAATAATTTTTATTTCATTACCATATCCTATTTATGGGAGTGAAATTTATTGCATCACTATGTCCTAATTATACGAATAATTTTTTATCACTATACCCTATTTATACCATTTATAATACATCACCAACTCCTATTTATACCAATAATTTTTTTATTACTTTCGGATATTATATTTATAGCAATACCTTTTATCAGATCACCTTGTCCTACTTATACCAGTAATTTTTCCACACCACCATGCCCTACTTTTACAAATAATTTTTATTACATCACCGTTTCCTATTTATACCAGAAACTTTTATTATATGACGTTCTTCTATTTATACCAATGATTTTTACATCAGCATCATCTATTTATACCAATATTCTTTATTATATCATCATATCATATTTATACCAATATTTTTGTTATATCACCATGTACTTTTGATACCGGTATTTTTCATTGCATTACCATGTCCAAATTATACCGGTTATTTTTATTTCATCATCCTATCTTTTTTATTATAATAATTTTTATTACATTACCATGTTCTATTTATACTCGTATTTTAGTTATATCGCCATGTCCTATTTATACCAATATTTTTATTTCATCACCATACCATGTTTATACCAATAATATGTATTACATCATCATATACTATTTATACCAATATTTTTATTACATCACCATATCCTACTTATAACAATAATTTTTATTAAATAGCAATGCCGTTTTTACACCAGTAACTTTTATTACATCACCATATCCTATTTGTAACAGTATTTTTTCTATTATCACCATGTTCTATTTATACCAATAATTTAAAATGAATCACCACGTCCTATTTAGACCAATATTTTTTATTACATTACCATATCTTATTTATACTACAATTTTTTATTTGATCGCCATCTTTGATTTATCCCAGTAATTTTTATTACATCACCATATCCTACTTATACTAATAATTGTTATTACATACCACGTGCTATTTTTAAAAATAATTTTAGTACATCACCATATCCAACATATATCAATAATTTTACGTCACCATATCCTATTTCTAAAAGTTACTTTTCTTACATCACCATGCCCTATTTATAACAATAAGTGTTGTTACATCACCATATCCTATTTATATAAATAATTTGTATTACATCATCATGACGTCTTTATACCAATAATATTTATTACATCACCATGTCCTATTTATACCAATGTTTCTATTACATTATCACGTCGTATCCATACAAATAATTTTTATTTCATTACTTTATCCTATTTGTACCAATATTTTAATACATTACCATATCCTATTTCTACTAATAATTTTATTACATAAGTATATACTATTTATACCTCTATCTGTTATTATATCACCATATACTATTTCTACTAATAATTTTGTTATATCACCATATTATATTTATAGCAATAATTTTTATTACATCACTTCTCCTATTTCTCCAGTATTCTTACATTACCATCACCTCTTTATACCAATAATTTTTATTACATCATCATGTCCTACGTATACCAATATTTTGTGTTCCATTTTCTTGTCCTATTGCTACCAGCCTTTTTATTACATCATCATATCCTATTTATACCAATATTTTTATTACATCATCATCTCCTATTTATACCAATAATTTTTATTACCTCACCAAATTCCATTCATAGCAATAATGGTATTAAATCACCATGTCCTATTTATACCATTACTTTTTAATTATCACCATATCCTATTAAAACCAATAATTTTTATAACATTATGTTATCCTACTTCTACCAATACTTTTTATTTCATCACCATATCTTATTTATAAGAGGGATTTTATTACATTTCCAAGTCCTATTTATGTCAATCATATTTATCATATCAACATATCATATGTATTGCAATATTTATTACATAACCATGTTTTCTTTATAATAGTGATTTTTATTACATCACCATGTCGTATTTATACCAATAATTTTTATTTCATCGCTATATCCTATTTGTACCAATATTTTTAATACATTACCTTATCCTATTTCTACTAATAATTTTATTACATCATCCTATCCTATTTATACCAAATACTTTTTATTACATTACCATATTTTTTTGGACCAGTAACTTTTATTACATCACTTCCTCCTATTTATACCAATCACCTTTAAATCATCATCGTCTATTTACACCAATATATTTATTACATCACCATATCCTATTTATACCAATGTTTTATTACATCACCTTATCCTGTTATTGCAATTATTTTTATTACATCAACATGTCCTATATCTAGTGATATGTTTACATCACCATGTCCTATGTCTAGCAATATTTTACATCACCATGTCTTATTTATACCAGCAATCTTTATTACGTCTCCATGTTTTATTCCTAGCAATAATTTTTATTACATCACATATCCTGTTTATACCTCTAATTTTTATTACATTACCCTATCCTATTCATACGAATATTTTTTATTCCATCGCCATGTCCTATTTATTAGAGTAATTTTTATTTCATCAACATATCCTATTTATAACAATATTTTCAATTTCATCACCATATCCTATTTATACCAATATTTTATAATACATCACCATATCCTATTTATACCAATATTTTATAATACATCACCATATCCTAGTTATAAGAATATTTTTTATTAAATAGCCATATCGTATTTATACCAGTAATTTAAGTTACATCTTCTTGTCCAATAATTACCAGTATTTTTACTACATCGTCATTTCCTATTTATATCAATAATTTTTATTACATTACCATATTCTATTTATACCAATATTTTATATTACATCTCCCTATCCTATTTGTGCCAATAATTTTTATTATATCAGCATATCCTATTGATACCAATAATTTTATTATCTCTCCTTGTATTATTTATACAGATATTTTGTATTACATCACCATATCCTATTTATACTAATACTTTTTATTACATCACCATTTTCTATTTATAACAGTGCTTTTTATTACATCACCATGTCTTATTTATACCAATAATTTTTATTACATCACCATGTCCTATCTCCATTAATATTTTAATTATATCACTATATCCTATTTACACCAATATTTTTATTACATCACTTTGTCTTATTTATAACAGTAATTTTATTACATCACCATATCCTATTTATACCATTACTATTTATTTATCTCCATATCCTATTTATGCCAATAATTTTTAATACATCAGCTTCATCTATTTATATCAATATTTCTATTACATCTCCGTGTCCTAATTATACAGGGTGTTCGGAAAGTCACTGTGCACTTATATATTTATTAACAGACATGTTTCAATATAGAATACAGGAGGTAAATATGAATGACAATTATAAACAATGTTGAAAGTGACCCCCGTTGTCATCAATACAGGCCTGGATCCTTCTTATTTTGTTTCTAAACACCGCTATCAGTTGCTGGCTTGAAAGAGACTGAATAAAATATGATTACAAGACTGCACAGTGACTTTCCGAACACCCTGTACAAGTGATTTTTATTTGATCATCATATTCTTTTTATAATAATAATTTTTATTACATCTCCATGTTCTACTTATACCGAATTTTTGATCATATCAAAATATCCTATTTATACCAATATTTAATTACATCACTATATCTTAGTTATAACAATAATTTTAATACATAACTATATCGTATTTATAGCAGTACCTTTTATTACATCACCATATCCTATTTATTCCAATATTTTTATTACATCACCATATCCTAATTATACCAATATTTTTTTACGTCACCATATCCTAATTATACCAATAATTTTTATTACGACACCATATCCTAATTATACCAATAATTTTATTACATCACCGCATTTTAGTTATACAAGAATTTTTATTATATCACCATAGCCTATACACACCTGTAATTTTATTACATTACCCTATCCTATTTCTAACAATGATTTTATTACATCACAATGTCCTATTTATAGATGTAGTTTTTATTACTTCATTATATCCTTTTTATAGCAATAATTTTATTACATCGCCATGTTTTATTTATAGAACTAATTTTTATAACATCAGCATATCATATTTATATCAACATTTTTATTACCTTACCATATCCTATGGATAGCAATAATTTGTATGTCACCAAATCCTGTTTACACCAGTAATTTGTATTACATCACCCCATCCTCTTCATACCAACATCTTTTGTTACATCTCCATGTCCTCTTTATACCAGCAATTTTTATCACATCACCAAATACTATTTATACAAATAAATACAGGTATAATACCTAGTAACTATTAAGTACACTACGGAGTTAATGTCTAAGAAAATACAGGCACAATACATAGTAACTGTAGTGTGCATTAGATATTTAATGTCTAATGAAGGACAGACATTAACTATTTAGTGTACCCAACAGTTACTTTGTATTATACCGGTAATTTGTTAGACATTAACTCTTTAGTGTACCCAACAGTTACTTTGTATTATACCGGTAATTTGTTAGACATTAACTCTTTAGTGTACTCAACAGTTACTCTGTACTATATGTCTATTTTATTAAACTGTAACTATGTAGTGAACTCAACAGTCTCTATATATTATACCTGTATTTTATGAGACCTCAACTATGTAGTGTACTCTACAGTTACTCTCTATTGTTCCTGTACTTTATAATACATTAACTTGGTGCTCTGCTCAGCAGTTACAATGTATTATACTTGTATTTTATTACACATTAACTAGGTAGTGTACTTAACAGTTACTCAGTATTATATCTGTCCTTTTTTTAGACATTAACTCTATAACGTATACAATTGTTGCTATGTGTTATACCTGTATTTTATGAGAAATTAAATAGGTAATTTTCTCTACAGTTTCTCTGTCTTATATGTGTTATTTATTAGACGTTAACTATGTAATGTACTCAACAGTTACTTTGCAATATACCTGTGTTTAATTATACGCTGCTGACCAAGTCTTAAGGCCAATGAACATAAAGAAAAAATATACATTATGCATTGTTAGGCTCAACCACTTATTTGAGTAGAGCTTGGAAAGATGAAAATAAGAAAAGGGAAAATAAAAATAAAATACGTTTTTAGCATTTAATAGGAAAAATGTAAACATTATGAAGTTAGCCTAAATACTAGCTGGTCAAAAGTTTAAGACCATACCAAAAAGAAGTCCTAAACAGGATAGGAAATACCCAACAAGAGGTCTCAGTAGTGAGTTGCACGGCCGTCGTTGCGAATAACTTCAAACATTTGCTTTGGCATAGTCGATATAAGCGTTTGTAGAAGGCTGGCTAGAATGTTATTCCAAGTGGTGAAGATGGCTTCACGAAGATCATGCACTGTTTGGAATTGACGTCCATTTCTATAGACGTTCCTTGCCATCCACCCCCAAACATTTTCAATGGGGTTCAGTTCGCGCGAACACGCTGGATGGTCCGAAAGAATCACGTTATTCGCCATGAAAAAGTCCTTTGTCCTGCGGGCATTGTGGATTGCAGCGTTGTTCCGCTGAAAGATCCAGTCATTTCCACACAAGCGAGGGCCTTCAGTCAATAAGGATGCTCTCTTTAATATGCCAATGTAGCCAGCTGCTGTTTGACGCCCCTGTATCACCTGAAGCTCCATTGTTCCATGGAAGGAAAAAGCACCCCAGATCATGATGGAATCTCCTCCACTGTGTCGTGTAGAAACTCTCTCCGGTGGGTTATCCTTATCGTGCCAGTAACGTTGGAAGCCATCTAGACCATCCACGTTAAATTTTTTCTCATCAGAGAACAAAACCTTTGTCCACTTTTCTACATCCCATCTTTGGTGCTTCTCAGCAAAGTTTAACCGAGCTGTTTCTTGGTGTGGAAGAAGGCGTGGCCTTTGAAGACGTTTACGGTTTTTAAAGCCTATCTCTCGTAGATGCCGTCTTGTTGTTCTTGAGCTGCATTTTGCGCCCGTTAGGGCTTCAATTTGGTTCGACGATCGGCTGGTGTCTTGCCGGAGAACGTGTCGAATCCTCCTGCTCAGCGCCGGCGAAATTTTCTTGGGCCGACCACTTGAAATTCTCGTTCCGTATCCCTTAGGGTCTTTCAAGAAATTTGCAAGAGCATTTTTATATGCCCAATCTCACCAGTGATGGCACGTTGAGAGAGACCTTGCTTTTGCAGCTCGACAATTCTGCCACGTTCAAACTCTGTCAACTTTTTAGCCTTTGCCGTGTTTTTATTCAATGTAACACAGGAGATGTCAGTGGGAGATTTTAACAACGCTAATGATTGAACACAAATGACTAAATTTCGTTACGTGTTTACCGATTAACACTTCGTTTCAGTATGGTCTTAAACTTTTGACCAGCTAGTATTTAGGCTAATTTCATAGTGTTCACATTTTCCATATTAAATGATTAAACTTTTTTATTTTTATTTTCCATTTTCTTATTTTCATCTTTCAAAGCTCTACTCAAATAAGTGGTTGAGTCTAATAACACAAAATGCATATTTTTTCTTTATATTCATTGGCCTTAAGATTTTGGCCAGCAGTGTACATTAACTATGTAGTGTACTCAACAAATAGTATATATTATACCTGTATTTTATTAGACATTAACTATATAATGTACTTAACAGTTACTATGTATCATACCTAAATTTTATTAGATATTAACTATGGTATAAACTCAACAGTTACTATGTATTATACCTGTACGTAATTACACTTTACTTCATAACGTATTAAAGAATTACAATGTATTCTATTTGTAATTTATTTGACATTAACTCTGTAGTGTACTTACTCAACAACTACTAGGTATTGTATCTAAATTTTACTAAACATTAATTATATAATGTATTCAACAATGGCTGTGTATTATACCTGTACTTTATTAGGCATTAACTATATAGACATAGTTTATCAGACATTAATTCTTTACTGTTCTTAGCAGTTGCTATATGTTATATCTGTACTTTATGAGGTGTTAACTCTATAGCACACTTTTCAGTCACTGTGTATTATATCTATACTTTATTAAACATTACCTGCATAGTGTATTCAACAGTTCCTATGTATTTTTATACTTGTATTTTGTTACCCATTACCTATGTAGTGTACTCAACACTTTCTATGTATTATACCTGTATTTTATGACACATTAACTATGTGGTGTACTCAACACTTTCTATGTATTATACCTGTATTTTATGACACATTACCTATGTGGTGTATTCAACAGTTACTATGTATTATACCTGTATTTTATGACACATTAACTATGTGGTGTACTCAACAGTTACTATGTATTATACCTGTATTTTATGACACATTAACTATGTGGTGTACTCAACAGTTACTATGTATTATACCTGTATTTTATGACACATTACCTATGTAGTGTACTCAACAGTTATTATGTATTATACCTGTATTTTATGACACATTAACTATGTGGTGTACTCAACAGTTACTATGTATTATACCTGTATTTTATGACACATTACCTATGTAGTGTACTCAACAGTTACTATGTATTATACCTAAGTTTTATTAAACATTACCTATATAAAGTATTCAAAAGTTACTGTGTATCATTGTACTTGTACTTTATTATCCTTTCACTAGATAGTGTACTCAACAGTTACTATTTTTATACCTGTGTTTTATTAGACATTAAGTATATAGTATACTCAACATTTACTATGTATTATACCTGTATTTTATAAGATATTAACAACTTAGTGTATTCAACAGATACTACGTATTATATCTAAATTTTATTATATATTAACTGTGTATTATATTCAATAGTTACTTTATCTAATAGCTGTATTTTATTTATTTAGTGTACTCTACAGTTACTATGTGTTACAGATTTATTTTATTAGACACTAACTGTGTAATGAACTTTTCAGTTACTATGTATTATTCCTCTACTTTATTAAGCATTAATTCTGTTGTGTACTCAACAGTTATTATGTATTATATCTGTAATTTATTAAACATTAACTCTATAGAGTACTTTGCAATTACCATGTATTATATCTATGCTTTTTATATTTTTATGACACAAGTTGAAACACAAACAATTAACACAGCATTACATTCACCACTGTACTGGTACAGATATGTAGATGACACGGTTGCGGGATTCAAATCTACAGAACACATTCTTAATTTTTTCAATCACATTAACTCTATAATCCCAATATTAACTTCACATGTGAACAAGAAGAAAGCAATCAAATATCATTTCTTAACCTCAAAATTACAAGAACCGACACACAATTTAAAACAGAAATCCACCGAAAAATCACCCATACTGAACTATACATTCCTTGAGACTCAGCACATGAAACAAAACAAAAACTCAACATACTAAGAAATCAAATAAACACAGCCATAAAACTATGCTCACCAGATAAAATTAACGATGAATTAGACATAATAAAACAATACTTCATCAACATCAATAAGTTTCCTCCACAAACCGTAGAAAACATTATACGCACACACCTAGACAGAAAGCAAAATCAACCAACAAAAGTAAGTATATCTCACGAATCAAAAAAATCACAAAACCATATACTGCTGCATACCATATATTCCCGACATCAGCAAACAAATAACCAACATTTGGCAAAAACTAGTAACAAAATATGACATTCCAGTTAATACCAAATTTATTCAAAAGCCAGGCACAAAACTAAGGTCTATACTATGTAAACAAAGAGACAAAGTTGTTGGAGCTTATCTTTGACCACAAGGTGATCTTTATTCCACACAATACGAGTCAAAAGTACAAGGCCACTAAAGATCCTCCATGTACTCTCTTCCACCTCTTAAGGGGAAGATCGATGTTCTATTATAACGATGTATCATGCTCACATTCCACAGAAACTGGACTATGGGTCTCTGGTCTATAGCTTTGCCAGGACCTCGGATTTGAAGATGCTTGACTCCATTCATTATCACCGGCTTCGGCTTTCCACACTTTCCCAGTACAGTTTGTACAAAGTCTCGTGAACCTTCGCCGTTTGCAACTGTCTTTACTACATGCTTCAAAACTTAGATCCTAACGACAGCATCCCACCTGGAGGTGTGTTTTTCTTCCTCAGTGAGCCATGCTTTTTCAGAACAGATGATCTGCTATTGTTCCTTTTGGTATTCGTATCCAGGTGCAGTTGGATAACTGGGTCTGTCCTTCGATGACACTGATGTATCCACTGGTCAGCCCATCTCACCGTGGCTTATTACCATCCCCAAATATGAAGTTTCTTTGAGTCATTTGAGAAAAGCAGACACTCCCGATTGGAAGTAAAGTCTGTTATTTGCTAAACATCTTTCGAGCCATCCTTCCATTCCTATTTATACAGATGATTCGAAATCAGGTGACTGTATGTGCCAATTCTCTTGCCCTGCGTCACATAGAAGCTAAGCAGAACGCAAATTGTACTATTTATACCGACTCGCCCACTTGGAGTGAGCAACGTGAAAACAAACTTTTCCAGATGAAACCTTCTACTGGACTTTGGCCTTCTTGCTTCCGTAATGATCGAAAAGAGGAACTTGTCTGAACTAGACTACACATTGGTCAAAGTTTTCTAATCATCATTTTCTTTTATCTGGGACTGTTGCACCAGTGTGTTGACTGTGTAACACTCAGATCGCACTCGCCCACATTTTACTGTCGTTACGTCTCTGAACGACGACACCACTTTAAACAAAGGTCCACAAGTTTACCCCTAACCCTGGACAGTGTCATTGGCGATGGCGACAGTGTCCACCTTACTTTTTTTTTCTTAGTTTTTTATTGTCGTTGGCATTTTTAACGCTATTTAAGTTTTTCATTCAAAAATTCAACTTTGTTCTGTTTTAACAAAAGATGTATTTCAATAATCGTACTTTTAATTTCTTTACCGGTTGTTTGGCGCAGATAGCCTAATTACTTTGCGCCATAAAACGCTAAACAACCAACCAACTTATCAGTTACCATATAGTATAGCTATGTTTTATTACACATTAATTATGTAGTGTACTGAATAGTTACAACGTATTATACCTGTATTTTATTAGACGTTAACTCTGTAGTGTTCTCCACTGTTACTATATATTATATTTGTACTTAGACATTAATTATGTAGTGTATTCAACAGTTACTATGTATTATATCTGTACTTTATTAGACATTAACTATGTAGTGTATTCAACAGTTACTACGTATTACATCTGTACTTTATTAGACATTAACAATGTAGTGTATTCAACAGTTACTATGTGTTATATCTGTACTTTATTAGACATTAACAATGTAGTGTATTCAACAGTTACTATGTATTATATCTGTACTTTATTAGACATTAACAATGTAGTGTATTCAACAGTTACTATGTGTTATATCTGTACTTTATTAAACATTAACAATGTAGTGTATTCAACAGTTACTATGTATTATATCTGTACTTTATTAAACATTAACAATGTAGTGTATTCAACAGTTACTATGTGTTATATCTGTACTTTATTAGACATTAACAATGTAGTGTATTCAACAGTTACTACGTATTATATCTATACTTTATTAGACATTAACAATGTAGTGTATTAAACAGTTACTACGTATTATATCTGTGCTTTATTAAACATTAACAATGTAGTGTATACAACAGTTACTACGTATTATATCTGTGCTTTATTAGACATTAACAATGTAGTGTATTCAACAATTACTACGTATTATATCTGTACTTTATTAGACATTAACAATGTAGTGTATTCAACAGTTACTACGTATTATATCTGTGCTTTATTAAACATTAACAATGTAGCGTATTCAACAGTTACTACGTATTATATCTATACTTTATTAGACATTAACAATGTAGTGTATTCAACAGTTACTACGTATTATATCTATACTTTATTAGACATTAACAATGTAGTGTATTCAACATTTACTATGTGTTATATCTGTACTTTATTAAACATTAAAAATGTAGTGTATTCAACAGTTACTATGTGTTATATCTGTACTTTATTAAACATTAACAATGTAGTGTATTCAACAGTTACTATGTATTATATCTGTACTTTATTAAACATTAACAATGTAGTGTATTCAACAGTTACTATGTGTTATATCTGTACTTTATTAGACATTAACAATGTAGTGTATTCAACAGTTACTACGTATTATATTTATACTTTATTAGACATTAACAATGTAGTGTATTCAACAGTTACTATGTGTTATATCTGTACTTTATTAAACATTAACAATGTAGTGTATTCAACAGCTACTATGTATTATATCTGTACTTTATTAAACATTAACAATGTAGTGTATTCAACAGTTACTACGTATTATATCTATACTTTATTAGACATTAACAATGTAGTGTATTCAACAGTTACTACGTATTATATCTGTGCTTTATTAAACATTAACAATGTAGTGTATTCAACAGTTACTACGTATTATATCTGTGCTTTATTAGACATTAACAATGTAGTGTATTCAACAGTTACTACGTATTATATCTGTACTTTATTAGACATTAACAATGTAGTGTATTCAACAGTTACTACGTATTATATCTATACTTTATTAGACATTAACAATGTAGTGTATTCAACAGTTACTACGTATTATATCTATACTTTATTAGACATTAACAATGTAGTGTATTCAACAGTTACTACGTATTATATCTGTGCTTTATTAAACATTAACAATGTAGTGTATTCAACAGTTACTACGTATTATATCTGTGCTTTATTAGACATTAACAATGTAGTGTATTCAACAGTTACTACGTATTATATCTGTACTTTATTAAACATTAACAATGTAGCGTATTCAACAGTTACTATGTATTATATCGAACATCAACTCTATACTTTACTGCATATTAACTCTCGTTCAGGTTATGAAAATCCCAGTTATCATTTTAAACGTTTTCCTGGTTATTTTACAACATGTGTAAAGTCAACGTTAAACATCTATATCTTAATGAATTAAATTATTTGAATATCCCATAAAATTGTAAGATTTTATGAGGGAAAATTATATACGGAGTTAATTTTCTTTGTTTTTTTAATAAAATACTTTCAAATGTAATTTTTGCGCATTCAGTTTAACAAACATTTCATATTCTACTTGTAAATATTCCCTTCACTAACTTGTCATTAGATTTACATAAAATAGGCTTACAAACTGTTGTTTTATCACTACGATTTTATTTCAAATTATGTATTTATCTCTAGTCGATATTCGTAGAAAACTACACAACTACTATCTATTCTAGTCGTCTGTTGACACCTTTAAAATTTTATACAGCAAGACGGGACACGAACAACACACGCGTGTCTCACATTTCTGCACGATACAATCTAGACATGTCCTATTGTGTGTGTGTTTGTACTAAATATGAAATAGATATTTCATCAGCTCAGTCAAATTAGCTAAAAATTTGCATTCCTTCGGTTTAATACCCGTGTAATCTTAGTAAATGTTTAAAAAGCGTAATGTGTACTTTAGAAAACATGTAAAGAACATGGTGTGTACTTTAGTAGATATGTAAACTACACGGTGAGTACTTTAATAAATATGTAAAGAACATAGAGGTACTTCAGTAGATACGTAAGGAACATGGTGCGTACTTTAGTGGATACGTAGAGAGCATGGTGTGTACTTCAATAGATATGTGAAAAACATGGTGTGTACTTTATTAAATAAGTAAAGAATATGAGGTGTGCTTTAGAAGATATGTAAAGAACATCAGGTGTGCTTTAGAAGATATGTAAAGAACATAGGAGTACTTTAGTAGATATGGTGTGTACTTAAATAGATATCTAAAAAACATGGTGTACTTTAGTAGATATGTCAAGATCATGGTGTGTACTCCAATAGATATGTAAAGAACATGGAGGTACTTTAGTAAATATCTAAAGAACATGGTGTGTATTTTGTTAAATACGTAAAGAAAATGGTCTGTACATATGTAAAGAACATGAGGCGTACTTCAATAGATATGTAAAGAACATGGTTTTTACTCTCGAATATACGTGAAGAAGGTGGCGTGCCCTTTACGAGATATGTAAATAACGTGGTTTAAACTTCAGTAAATATGTAAAAAAACATAGAAGTGCTTTAGTAGGACGTAACGAACATGGTGTGTACTTTATTAGATATGTAAAAACCATGATGTGTACTTTAATAAATATGTAAAGAACATGATCTGTGCTTTATTAGATATGTAAAGAAAATGGAGAAACTTAAGTAAATATGTAAAGAAATTGTGCGTACTTTAGTAAATAAGCAAACAACATGGAAGTACTTTAGTAGATATGTAGAGAACATGGAGGTACATTAGTAGATATGTAAACAACATGGAAGTACTTTAGTGGATATGTAGAGAACATGGAGGTACATTAGTAGATATGTAAACAACATGGAAGTACTTTAGTGGATATGTAGAGAACATGGTGTGCACTTCAATAAATATGTATCGAACATGGCGTGTACTTTAGTAGATATTTAAAGAATATCGTATGTATTTTGGTAAATACGTAAACAATATCGTCTGTACTTTAGTAGTTATGTAAAGAACATGAAGTGTACTTTGGTAGATATCTAAAGAACATGGTGTGTACTTTGGTAAACATGTAAACAACATAAAGGTACTTTAGTAGATATATAATATGTGTGCTTTATATATGGAATATGTGTGTGCTTTACTAAATACGTAAAGAACATTAGGTGTACTTTAGTAGATACGTAAAGAACATAGTGTGTATTTCGGTAAATACGTAAAGAACATGGTGTGTACTTTAGTAAATATGAAAAGAGCATCAGGTGTGGTTTAGTAGATATCTAAAGAGCATAGAGGTACTTCAGTAAATATAAAATGAACATGAGGTGTACTTTAGTAGATATGTAAAAACATTTTATGTACTTTAGTAAATATGTAAATAACATGAACGTACTTTAGTAGATAAGTAAACAACATGGAGGTACATTAGTAAATATGTAAACAACATGAGGAGTGCTTGGTAGATATATAAATAACATGAAAGTACTTTAGTAGATAAGTAACATGGAGGTACATTAGTAAATATGTAAACAACATGAGGTGTGCTTGGTAGATATGTAAATAACATGGTGTGTACTTTAGTAGATATGTAAATAACATGGTGTGTACTTTAGTAGATATTTAAAAAAACTGTGTGTACTTTAGTAAATATGTAAGCAACGTGGAAGTACTTTGGTAGATATATGACGAATATTTTGTGTACTTTATTAGATATGTAAAGAACATGGTGTGTACTTTAGTAAATATGTAAAGAACATGGTAGGTACTTTAGTATATATGTAAAAAACATGGTGAGTACTTTAGTAAATATGTAAATAACATGAAATTACTTTAGTAGATATGTAAAGAATATAAGGTGTACTTCAGTAGATATGTGAAGGAACTGTGGGTACTTTAAATATATGTATACGACATGGAAGTACTTTAGTAGATATGTAAAAAACATGGTATGTACTTCAATAGATATGTAAAGAACATGGTATGTATTCTGGTAAACACGTAAAGAACATTGTCTGTACTTTAGTAGATATGTAAAAAACATGTGTACTTTAGTAAATATGTAGATTGTTTTTGTTTGTGTTTGAATTTCGCACAAAGCTACTAGAGGGCTATCTGTGCAAGCTGTCCCTAATTTAGCAGTGTAAGACTAGATGGAAGGCAGCTAGTCATCACCACCCACCGCCAACTCTTAGGTTATTCTTTTACCAACGAATAGTGGGATTGACCGTAACTTTATAACGCCCCCACGGCTGAAAGGGCGAGCATGTTTGACGCAACGGGGTTGCGAACCCGCGACCCTCAGACTACTAGTCGCACGCTTGGCCAATATTTAAAGAACATGAGGTGAAGTTAAGGAGATATGTAAAGAACATGGTGTGTACTTTAGTTGATATGTAAAGAACATGGTGTGTAATTCACTTGATATGTAAAGAACATGGTGTGTACTTTAGTTGATATGTAAGGAACGTGGAGTGTACTATAGTAGATATGTAAGGAACGTGGAGTGTACTTCAGTTGATATGTAAATAACAGGCTGATACTTTAGTAAATATGTAAAGAACCTAGTGTATATACTTAATACGTAGTTGTATAATTTAAATGTTTGTGGAGAATTTTGAATATACAGTGAAGTCATGAAGGTACTTTCTCATAGTATGTATGTTTTAAGATTAAAAACATTCCAAATGGTTTGGTTTTATCTTGTAATGAGTCATACTAACTCTATAAATTATTTTGTAAAATCCTGAATAAAGAATAATCAAACACTGGAGTAGTTTTTATTTCAACAGGTAAGTTGTTTCTTAGTGACTGTTCTGCATATTAGAAATATAATTATAATTTCCTTTCAGATATTATAAACATCTTTATCTAATTTAATTAAAGACAATATTGAATGCAATTATTGTATAATAAATTCTGTAAATTTTCCGTCTTGCAGACAATTAACAGAAGTGTCGAAGTTCTCGAACACATTTACTTTAACCAACTTAGGTGACGACACTTATCCGTTTACAAATTTCACTAAGAGCAGGTTTTCCCGCTGGTCCCCTTTGAAACAGCTAAGGAACGATCAGCGCCATCTCGCCTTCACGTTTCCTTATCATTCACCTGTCCAGACGATGTTTCCTTGTCTGGACGGAGAACTGATAAGGGCTTGTCCAGGCCCTCACTTCATGTGTATTCATTCATAGGAAGAAAGGATAATGGAAATCAATTCTTTGTCATTCAGAAAAATGAAGTCAAACTCTAGTTTCAACAAATAACATTAACACGACTTAATGAGAAATTTAGGTGTAGTTGGTTTCATCTGTATAAAAATGTCAATTGTGTAGAAGTTTAATAACAAATTAATTAGATTGTTTACAGATTTTTCCAGAATGTGTGCAAGTTCATCAGACGGTACAAAAGTTATTTAAATTGTATACAAGTTTTTTTCCAATTTAATAAATAAACTTAATGTTCACCACAGTTATCGAGTGTATAATTTTTCTCAGTGACTATAAAGCACATATTTTTCAGTGTATAACTTGTTAAGATTGTACATAAGTGATTAAAATAAAATTGACCGTTTAAAGATGGTCAGATTGTATATTAGTTGTCAGGAATGTTTATACGTTTAAAAATGATCAGGTTGTATATTAGTTGTCAGGAATGTTTATACGTTTAAAGATGGTCAAGTTGTATATTAGTTGTCAGGAATGTGTGTACATTTAAAAATGATCAAGTTGTATATTAGTTGTCAGAAATTTGTGTACGTTTAAAAATGATCAGGTTGTATATTAGTTGTCAGGAATGTGTGTACGTTTAAAGATGATCAGGTTGTATATTAGTTGTCAGGAATGTGTGTACGTTTAAAGATGGTCAGGTTGTATATTAGTTGTCAGGAATGTGTGTACGTTTAAAGATGGTCAAGTTGTGTCTTAGTTGTCAGGAATGTGTGTACGTTTAAAGATGGTCAAGTTGTATATTAGTTGTCAGGAATGTTTGTACGTTTTACAAATTGTGTATTAACTGCTCAGATCCTGATTATATTTTCAGCATTCTGTGATCTTAAATATCATATTATTCGGTTAAAAATAATATTTGAAGATAAAAAATGTTCCTTCACATTTTACACAAACACTGTCTAATTATTCTGATATTATATTTAGGTAAATAAGTTGACTTCCGCATTTTATTAAAGTACTTCTATCAGAGAGCATACTTCTAGTGAGGTGTGCGATCACATGACTCAGGTTTCACCTTCTATCAAGAGTAAATAGTCACAATGAAAGTAGATAAAGACACCATTGGTAAAATAATTTAATTTATTAATCTAAAAGTGTAGCCAATAATAAATAAATAGAAGATAAGACAGACTTTGGTGGTGATAGAGATCAGATGAAATGGGTGCTGCAGTTGGTATCTGTAAATATCAGGCATGCCAATGACATTTATGAAAAAAAGAGGAAAAGGTATATGGATGCTATTTGATGTGATTTGGTGCAATCTGGGACATAATTTCTTTATGTTTTTTGACATTGCAATGTTGGAAAAGTACACAATATATATCATATAAAATAACAAAAGGAAATTAAAAGACTAAATCAAACTAATAAAAACTATAACTTTCATTTACAGTTTTTAGCAGATTGATTTATTCTTTTAATATGCATTCATTTTTAGAAGATATATCAAAATATCTAAAATTAACAAATAAAATAAAAAGTAAATAAATAAAATTTAAGATTGTTTATTTGCTATTTATTCAGTTTAATTTTTTTTCTAAATCAAAATATATTAGTAATATGAGTTAATAAAGCCAAAATAACTCAGTAAATATTTCAAATACAAATCATTTCATTATTATCCTTTTTGTCATCAATAACATCATCATCATCAACTACTGGTATGCTGCCAATTAAATGTTTTACAGCCATTGCCAATAACTACTTCTCTGCTGCATATATTCCATACAATTTTCAAATCACATAAAATTACTCTTTTGACTAATCATGACTACCTACAGTTCAAATTGTTCATCTATGCAATCTTGTCATTATACTACTGGTACCTTAATGTCAGTGAATTTTCCATTCTTTCACAAATTGACAATACAAACTAAAACAGCATATGAAGGAAAGCTATGACATTGCTTAAAAATTCAACTACTGATGTGGTTCAATATTAAACTACTGATATCAGTGATATGCCTCAGAAATTAAATTTTGTACAGTCACTGACATCAACAACTACTGCTCTGCTGCATGTATTCCATTAAAATTTCAAATTACTTAAAATTACTCTACATGACTACCTACAGTAAAACTTGTTCATCTATACAATCTTGTCAGTAAATTACTGGTACCTCAATATCAGTATATTTTTCATTCTTTCACAATACAAACTGAAACAGCAAATCAAGGAAAGCTTTGACATTGCTTCAAAATAAAATTAATGATATGCTTTAAAATAAACCACTGGCACTGTATGCTGCAGATAATAATAAAATGTTTTCAGTCACTGATATCAACTTCTGCTCTGCTGCATAAATTACAGTCAAATTTCAAATCACTTAATTTCCTTTAATCAATCTTGGCTACTTTCCTCTTTTTTTTGAGACAAGGGTTTCCAGTGCTCTCTTCCAAGCTTTTTTTCTCTCCTTCTCTGAATGGGCAGCTCTCTGTGCCTCTGTGGCTTTCTGGACTTTTTCTTTAGCCAAGGTGGCTGGGCCAGATTTCACAGAACCATAGGCCTCAAGCCTTTCTGTCCTTTTCTTCTGATTCTCCCTCAGTTTTGAGGCATACTTTGAAGCTGCTGATCTAATGTCCTCACACATTCTCTTGTCTACAGGATCAAAATGAACATCTTTCCTTTTAAACATTTCAATCGCTGTTGTTTCTTTGGAGCGTAGAGAATATTTTATCGTCTGGAATGCACACGATACCAGACCACGAGACGAAACGAGACTGCCTCCTAGATGGCGGTCAGATTTTTTTTTTCTGCAATAAACATTGAAAAAATATGATTTCTCCTCAAAAACCACCTACCCGGCCCCCAAATCGCTCATATTTTCTCCTCGAATTTACACGAATCTCGTGGGTGATCGTTAGCCATTTGAAAACTGCGGAAATCCGTGTTTCAGTGGAAAAATGGCACGCATGAAATATAGACCTGATGAATTGTATGGTAATATAGGCTGACCAAATGATACTAGCATACATATACACCTAATGAACTGTATGGTAATATGAGCTGACCAAATCACAAATAAGAGTTGAGACTATTATCTCAGCTGGAACATTCCTCTTTTCTTTTTAGGTCTATTACTACCTTGCAGTCATTTGCAATGAAAAATATGCTACTTCTAAACTAACTAACCGACATCCCTCTCTGGTGATGATAATAGATATTCTTGGGCAGACCCACAGCCCTCTCTGGTGATGATAATAGATATTCCTGGACAGTTGTAACCTCTGCAGCATTGATCTTCTGCACTCTATCTTCAAGTGCCTCAGCTGTCACTTGGAGTTCTTCACAACAACACAATCTGATCTTATTACATCCCATCCTTTCACCTTGATTAACATAACCATCAGTATGACTAGTGTCCAGTTTTCTTGGATTTCCAGAAAAACAAGCTCTCATCACTCTTTGTCACTGACTAATAACTACCACTAACTACTTGTCCATCCCATTCCATGATGCCTCTGAGTAACCCCAGAAATATCCTTTGGCTTGGACATTATTTAATGTTCCTAGATTTCTATTTTCTGTCAGATCTACCATATATCTAAGTTAGTTTTAACCACTGATTTTTATAGATATCCTTAGAAACCAGTATGAATCTTGCTTTTGTCACCTTAAATTAATTAGGCTATTTGGAAACCCACACCATCTCTTTACATACTTATTCAACTGTTTCTTCATTACTCTACACAGTTAATAGTCATTTCACACAGAGTGAGTAGCCATGTGGTCCTTGGTAAGAAATAAAATTATAGACACCAAAGATTCAGATTTCCTAGTATATTAAACCAATCAGTCGATCCAAATCCTCATTCATCTACTTCCTGATTCAACTTTCCTAGCAGATTACACCTATCAGCTGATCCAAATCATCCGAGGCCCGGCATGGCTAAGAGATTAAGGCACTCATTTTGTAACCTGAGAGTCGCAGGTCCAAATTCCCACCCCACCAAACATGCTCGCCGTGTTGGCATTATAAAGTGACGTTTAATTCCACTATTCCTTGGTAGATGAGTAGCCCAAGAATAACCAGCACACAACACAAAAATACCAAATATACCCACAATACAACACAATATTACCATATGTACCAACCACACAACACAGTATTCCAATATGTAACCAGCACACAACATTATAATACCAAAAATACCAACCACACAACAGAATATTATCATATGTAACAACCACACAATACAATGGTTCCAGAACACAACAGAATAGTACCAGGGGTGCCCACAACATAACGTTCGTACAGTAATGATTACATGTACCCATCTCACAAAATAACATATCAAATATTACATATACATATTATAAAACACTAGCATATTAAATATCACATATACACATACAACACTCTGATATTAAATATTACATGTACATATCATATAATACTGGGATATTAAATATTGCATACACATACAACACTGGTATTAAACATTACACATGCATATCACATAACAATGGGAGATTAAATATTACATAAAAACATACAACACTCTGATATTACATATTCACATCTTACAACACTTAAATATTAAATGTTACATATAGACATCATACAACACTCAAATATTAAATGTTTCATATGGATATCACACTACACTTAAATATTAAATGTCATATATTCACATTATACTACACTTAAATACTAAATGTTAAATATGGGAATCATACAATGCCTAAATAATAAATGTTACATACTAACATCATACAACACAAATATTAAATGTTACATATTTACATCACATAACACTTAAAATTAAATGTTACAAATTCACATTACACAACACTAAAATATAAAATATTATATTAAATATTATATACACTTAAATATTAAATGTTGCATAAAGATGTCATACAACACTTAAATACTAAATGTCACACAAGGACATCATACAACACTTAAATACTAAATGTCACATATTCGCATGATACTACACTTAAATATTAGATGTAACATTCACATTATACAACACTTAAATATTAGATGTAACATTCACATTATACAACACTTAAATATTAGATGTAACATTCACATTATACAACACTTAAATATTAGATGTAACATTCACATTATACAACACTTAAATATTAGATGTAACATTCACATTATACAACACTTAAATATTAGATGTAACATTCACATTATACAACACTTAAATATTAGATGAAACATTCACATTATACAACACTTAAATATTAGATGAAACATTCACATTATACAACACTTAAATATCAAATTATATATATAGACATCATGCAACACAAATATTAAAAGTTACATACAGGCATCATACAACACTTACATATTAAATGTTACATAAAGATACCATACAACCCTTGAATATTAAATGTGATATATGGATATCATATAAAACTTAAATATTAAATCTTACATATGGACATCACACAATACTTAAAGGTTACATATTCACATTATACAACACTTAAATATTAAATGTTACATACGGACATCGCACAACAATTAAATACTAAATGTTACATATTCACATCATACTACACTTAAATATTAAATGTTACATACTCATATCATACTACAATTATATATTATATGTTACATATGGAGATCATACAACACTTAAATATTAAATGTTATATACAGATATCATACAATGGTTAGATATGAAATGTTATATATTCACATTATACAACACTTAAATATCAAACTATCTATATGGACATCATACAACACTTAAGTATTAAATGTTACATATGGACATTATATAACACTTAAATATTAAATGTTATATATGGACATCATACAATAATTATACATTAAATGTTAAATATTCATATCATACATTTAAATATTAAATGTTAGATATTCATATTATACAACACTTAAATATTAAATATTCACACCATTCAACACTTAAATATCAAATGTTACATATGGACATCATATACCCTTAAATATTAAATGTTATATATGGACATCATACAATAGTTAGATATGAAAAAATACATCTTCACATTATAAAACACTTAAATATCAAATTATATACATGGATATCATATAACACTTAAATATAAAATGTTACATATGGGCATCATACAACACTTAAATATAAAATGTTACATATGGGCATCATACAACACTTAAATATAAAATGTTACATATGGGCATCATACAACACTTAAATATAAAACGTTAAATAAGGAACTCAATCAGCGTTTAAATATTAAATGTTAAATAAGAACATCATACAACACTTACATATTAAATGTTGCACATTCACATCATACTACAGTTAAATATTACATAAGGACATCATACAATGCTTAAATGTTAAAAATCTTTATTCATATAACACTTAAATATTAAATGTTACATATTCACATTATGCAACACTTAAATATTATATGTTACACAAGGACATCATACAATGCTTAAATGTTAAACGTTACATCTTTATTGATATAGCACTTAAATATTAAATGTTACATATTCACATTATAAAACACTTAAATATCAAATTATATGTATCGACATCATACAACACTTAAATATTAAATGTTACACATTCACATCATACAATGCTTAAATGTTAAAGGTTACATAAAGACATCGTACAATGCTTAAATATTACATAAGGATATCGTTCAACAGTTAAATATTAAATGTTACATATTCACATTATACAACACTTAAACATCAAATTATATATATGGACATCATGAAACACTTAATTATTAAAAGTTACATACTGGCATCATACAACACTGAAATATTAAATATTACACATGGACATCATACAATAGTTGTATATTAAGTGTTACATATTCATATCATACATTTAAATATTACGTATTCATGTCATACAACATTTAATATTAAATGTTACATATTCAAATCATACATTTAAATATTAAATGTTACATAAATTAGACATCGTACCACCCTTGAATATTAAATGTTACATATGGACATCTCACAACAGTTAGATATAAATTGTTACATATAGACACCATCAATACTTAAAGGTTACATATTCACATCATACAACACTTAAAATATCAGATTATATATATGGACATCATACAACACTTAAATACTAAATGTTACATATTTACACCATACTACAGTTAATTATTAAATGTCACACATGGACATCATACCACACTTAACTATTAAATGTTACATATGGACATCATACAATAGTTATATTATTTAATGTTACATATTCACATAATACAGCATTTAACTGCAAAATATTATATAAGAACATCAATCAATGCTTAAATATTAAATTTTACATCAGGACATTTTCCAATGTTTAAATATTAAATGTTACATAAGGACATCGTACAACACTTAAATATCAAATGTTACATATGGTTTGTTTGATTTTTCAATATTACGCAAAGCTACTCGAAGGCTATCTGTGCTAGCCGTTCCTAATTTAGCAGTGTAAGACTAGAGGAAAGGCAGCTAGTTATCACCACCCATTGCCAACTCTTGGACTACTCTTATCAATGAATAGTGGGATTCACCATCACATTATAATGCCCCCCCCCCCTGACTGAAAGGGCGAGCATGTTTGGTGCGACCAGGATTCGAAACCGCAACCCTCAAATTACGAGTCAAACGCCTTAACACACTTGGCCATGCTGGGCCTGCTGTATACATAGACATCATGCAATACTAAGATATGAAATGTTATATATGGACATCATACAATTGTTAGGTGGGAAATTTTACATATGGACATCATAAATACTTAGATATAAAATGGTAAATATGGGCATCATACAACACTTAAATATTAAATGTGACATAATCACATCACACAACACTTAAATATTAAATGTGACATATTCACATCACACAACATTTAAATATTAAATGTTACATATGGACATCATAAATACTTAGACATGAAATGTTATATATGGACATCAAAAATACTTAGACATGAAATGTTATATATGGACATCATACAATACTTAGATATAAAATGGTACATATGGGCATCATACAACACTTAAATATTAAAGGTTACATATGGACATCATAAAACGCTTAAATATTAAATGTTACATATTCACATCATACAACACTTAAATATTAAATGTTACATATTCACATCACACAACATTTAAATATTAAATGTTACACATTCACATCATACAACACTTAAATATTAAACGTTACACATTCACATCATACAACACTTAAATATTAAACGTTACATATTCACATAATACAGCGCTTATTAAAAAATTAAAGCTTTTGAATTCGAACCTTCAAATTGTAAGACAAAACATGGAGGATATCAGTGAGTTGATATTATTTGAGTAAGGGTGAGAATTCTTATACATGATTAATTGTGTAAGTTTTCTACGAAAGTATCACATATGAAAAAATAGCTTTTCAATTTGGATCAGGGAATAGTAGGGTTAACATATACTATACAAAGTTTGTTTTCAAACTCAATACAGAGTAGGGTTAACATATACTATACAAAGTTTGTTTTCAAACTCAATACAGAGTAGGGTTAACATATACTATACAAAATTTGTTTTCGAACTCAATACAGAGTAGGGTTAATATATATTAGATGATATTAGTCTTTAGTGAATCCAAATTAATGTTGAATTATATTACATACATAATTCGTTGTAGTAGTTTACACAGAACAAATATCTAGGAATCAGTGATCGCATTATGACCCACTTCTCTCACGTTTCTTCACAAACAAATAGTCCTTATGTATCTCAGAATGGCCGGTATTGGTATTAACACTTCTATTGATAAGGAGAGAACAATGTTTAAACCTTCCTAGCTCATCTTCAGGTTAAGAATAATAATAATTCTGTCAAAGCGTGGTTTTAAAGTGATTTAACTTACTTGAATGCATTTTCATAAAAAAGTAAAGGGTATTTTGAATAAAGAAAGCCAAAGTATTACTGAAAGAGCTGCATACAACTGCTATATTACATACCATAATTGTAAGTGTATTTCACCCAGAATACTAATGTATTATAAGATCAAGATGACCTAGGAAGGTAGAAACATTGTTTTCTCCTTATCAATAAAAGTGTTAATATCCATACCAGCTGTTCTGAGAAATAGTTTTATTTCAAGTGGGTTTCTCGTCATCAAGAAATGTTCCTTACGTTTTATATAGTATAAGATCTTAGCCCTAGGGGTTGATGTTAAGGTAATCTCTCAGGGAAAATGTTAAGTCGGTTTGGCATTTCACCAGAAATTTACCACTATATTTCTTATCCATCATGTTTTAGCCTGATGGTTGATTGAATGGAATGAAACCTACAAGTAAAGGCACTTTAAGATAAAGCATAAGATACAAGAGTGACTTTCTTAACACCACACCACATAAACCCTCAGCAAGATGGGGCAGTACCTCATCCTCACAGGAAGAGGAGCGGATATATTCCTTCTAGAATTACAATACAAGTGACAGTAATATGGTATGAAAATTGTCCATCTTTACAGTGAAATATTGTTGTTTCAACATCAAACTGTCATAGGTTCATGTCACCATAAACTAAAAGACAAATTGACTACAAACTATGTTCATGACATTTTATTCTATTAACAAAGTGGACTCTTACTTTATTCTTTGTGTGTGTACGTACTTAGAACATTGTTCAACAGTAGTTTATCAGTCAGGGCTATATGTGTACGTACTTAGAACATTCTTTCAAAGTAATTTATCAGAGAGGGCTGTTGTGTAAGTACTTAGAACATTGTTCAACAGTAATTTATCAGATAGAGCTCTTTGTGAACATACTTAGAACACTGTTCCACAATAGTTTATCAGTGAGGGCTGTTTGTGAATGTACTTAGAACATTGTTCAACAGTAGTTTATCAGTGAGGGCTGTTTGTGAATGTACTTAGAACATTCTTTCAAAGTAATTTATCAGTGAGGGCTGTTTGTGAATGTACTTAGAACATTCTTTCAAAGTAATTTATCAGATAGAGCTGTTTGTGAACATAGAACATTGTTCAACAGTAATTTATCAAAGAGGGCTGTTTGTGTAAGTACTTAGAACATTCTTTCACAATAGTTTATCAGTAAGGGCTGTTTGTGAGCATATTTAGAACATTCTTCTACGGTAGTTTATCAGTTTATGTTTGTGAACATACTTAAAACATTATTCCATAA
Organism: Tachypleus tridentatus; assembly: GCF_004210375.1. Classification (NCBI taxonomy): domain Eukaryota; kingdom Metazoa; phylum Arthropoda; class Merostomata; order Xiphosura; family Limulidae; genus Tachypleus; species Tachypleus tridentatus. The sequence goes on along the minus strand of NC_134833.1, from coordinate 4,827,270 downwards.
GAAAGCAAGATCTATGTTAAAATATGAATAAATATGAATACATATACAGAATAATGGGTTTAAAAATGATATATATACATGCACGCTAATGGGTTTAAAAATGATATATATACATGCACGCTAATGGGTTTAAAAGTGATATATATACATGCACGCTAATGGGTTTAAAAATGATATATATACATGCACGCTAATGGGTTTAAAAATGATATATATACATGCACGCTAATGGGTTTAAAGATAATATATATACATGCATGCTAATGGGTTTAAAAATGATATATATACATGCACGCTAATGGGTTTAAAAATGATATATATACATGCACGCTAATGGGTTTAAAAATGATATATATACATACACGCTAACGTGTTTAAAGATAAGATATATATACACACACTTATGTAGCTAAATACCAAATGTAATGTCGTTATTCTTCATCAGTTTTGGCATTACTAATTTCTAAACTCGATGAAGGTGTTCTAAATGTGCTCATATAAAAAATGTGAAATAAATTTTCTTTATATTTGTAAAACTGTAATAAGAAAGAAACAAAACAGGTCTTCTGAGTCACTACATTTACTTGTTAGAGACACTAATATTATTATACAAGAAAGTCAGAAACAAAACAGGTCTTCTGAGTCACTACATTTACTTGATAGAGACACTTAATATTATTATACAAGAAAGTCAGAAACAAAACAGGTCTTGAGTCACTACATGTACTTGCTAGAGACACTAATATTAGAAAGTCAGAAACAAAACAGGTCTTCTGAGTCACTACATTTACTTGTTAGAGACACTAATATTATTATACAAGAAAGTCAGAAACAAAACAGGTCTTCTGAGTCACTACATGTACTTGTCAGAGACACTAATATTATTATACAAGAAAGTCAGAAACAAAACAGGTCTTCTGAGTCACTACATTTACTTGTCAGAGACACTAATATTATTATACAAGAAAGTTAGAAACAAAACACGTCTTCCAAGTCACTACATTTACTTGTTAGAGACACTAATATTATTATACAAGAAAGTCAGAAACAAAACAGGTCTTCTAAGTCACTACATGTACTTGCTAGAGACACTAATATTATTATACGTTTGACTCACACTAATTTACTCTTGTTTTGTACATATCAAAAGCGACAACTTTAAAATGTTACTCTTAAGGTTGTCAATTGATTTCACAGAAAATAGCAGTCATTCTTTGTTTTAGGGGAGCCTTTGGACAAAGCAGATTGGTAAAAAATTTAAATTTTCCCTATTTTCTGGGCCTATAGGTTATTTTTTTACTTCCAACTACCCTTTTGTTTCTCTAACGACTAGGTTTATATTGAATTTATAGAAATTTTTCTTTAAAATGTTTCGACACTAATCAAATGTCAAGAAAGCAGATTTGGACAGGATGGAACAAGAAGTATCTGTTGTGTTATTGTAAACAAAATATCATTATTCCTGATATCTATATAGAGCAAAACATAGAACCCAAAACACCAGTTATTACTTATACCCAGAAGTTCTCTAGTTTCTACCCCTCAATCATTTCTATATTTGAAGTCAACAATAAATCTATTCTTTATAGCAAGTTCCTTGCATAACTGATGAAGAAAGCAATCCTGAAGTTTCAAACACCTTATGGTTTCACTCTAGCATTTTTCAATCAATATGTCTAATATAAAAAATCACCCATAATTATGACTTCATTAACAGCTAAAATCTAAATCCTACTGCAAAGTTTCTCACTTATTTCATCAGTGGCATCTGATGGTCTGTAACAAATTTCTACTGAGAGTTCTTTGTTCTAGATATCCACTTACAGAAACACAAATGTATTCAGTCTCTTTTCTATTATCCTTTATCTTCTCAATGATAACAAGACAATTCTCACACTTTATATATGAAGCCACTCCTACCCCTCTTCAATACTCTATCCCTATTAAATACCCTGTCACCCTGTATTTCAAATAATCTTTTGTCATCAAAATCATCTATGTTTAACTATGTTTCAGTTATTCTCATTATATCAAAATTGTCCATTCTTACTTAAGTTCTAGAGTAATCTATTTTATTCTTTGTACTACTAGCAGTATAACAGTAACAATAAAGCCTGTCCTACTTCCATACTCACTTCCTATCCTAAACTTTTCTTTGCCTCTTAAATTTCTCACATTTAATTTATCCTGACCCTCACAACTGCCTACACCGAATTCAAAGGGAAGTCCCTAACAGACTAGTTAATAGCCCCTCCATATAATTCAGCCCTTACCTTAATTAAACGTAATATATCCATTCCAAAAAAGTTTCTTTCTTCTACTATACCGATCTCACAAGTCTGACTAGCCAATCCATTCACCCTTACATACTAACCTAAGCCTAGAATGTAACCCTCGTAACCTACCTATAACTTCTCCACGGTTAATTGTGGGCCGTATCACTGATAAAATTAATTTATAACTTTTCCTTTAAATGCCTTGTACTTATTAATTAGCTCTTCTGAACTACTTTTCCCTATATCATTAGCACCTACATGCTAGCCTCTATTATTATATCTCCTGCACTACAGACTTATATCCTCCACCGCAAAGAATCAATGACTTCTCTCCAGGACACAATGGCTGAAGTAACTTCTTTTAGGGTTAGGCATGATATCCTAAATAAAAGACTGGACATCTATTGTGACTGTACCAGAAAACCTTGAGTGTTCATTAAAAAATACAGCTATATAAAACTTTCTTGCTATACGAGAAGTTTTTAAAACATAATAATTTTAATGATATTGTTTTTTCATAATTACCCTGAATTTTGAAATCAAAAGGTGATCAGAGAACAGAATTAGTGAGTGAAACGGAAAAGCGACACCTGTCAGAGACATTATCAAGTTTACATCACCAGGAAAAATTACATATATATATGTTTAAATAAAAATAGTGAGCAAAACGGAAAAGCGACACCTCTCAGAGAGATAATCAAGTTCACGCCACCAACAAAATTTATATATAAATGTTTGAATAAAAATACTGAGTAGTACAGAAAAGCGGCATCTATCGGAAGGATTATCAAGTTACGTCACCAGTAAAAAATAATTTAATATGTTTGAAAATTAACAAGAAAAATGCTGCATATTATGATGTTTATGCAGTTTTTCACAAGAATCAAAGGAATTTCGTGAATTCAAAATACAGAGGGGTTGAAACTATTTCCGTACTCAGATAAAACTTCGAAATGTTTATAGTAGTTAATGTTAATAAAGGTTATATTAAAATGGTTATCCTATTTTTTATTTGATATGAAACTAGAAATATTCTACAATTTTCAAATCAAACATTACGTAATTGCTATGCGATGCTGTATATGGCGCCATTTCGATGATTTTGATTCATTATACCTTTAATTTACCGATATAAACAGAAAGTATTCATGTTTAAATTAATTATAAATTAACTTTAGTTTGTTGAAAATGTTATAAAAAACAGAAAATAAACTCATTTTTGTTCCGTGAACAGTAATTATTAAGTACTGATTTAAATTACAAATAATACATATTAGTGCATTAATTCAATAACTTACACTAATTAAGCGAGAATTATGGAAACATCATTTTCGACAAAGTTCCTTTGAACCATTTACAATGATACCTGTGTTTGTGTATCACTGAGAATACATTTCTAATAAACACTGTTTGACGTTACTGGTTGAAAACGGAAACTTTTAAACGCTCCCCTAGAACATGGTTCCAGTAAATAAACTCTAGTTACGTGTAGGTGTGTGTATACATCTCGATTTTTTTAAAATCTTATAGGATTTTCTTGTTGTTTATTTCTTATTCAGGTGCTGTTTTCTATTCCAGGTTCATGAGTTAAATAATCATGACCTTTGTCTTTTAAGAGCTCCGTCTAATCGAAAATTTCTTAGGCATAAAATATTATAATGACAAAGTGGTTGACAAGCGATCTTTTCTTGTATGTTTATTGTTTCTTTACAAGCAAATAAAATCTTGTTTATAAGCTGAAACCGTTTGTAAGACACAGCCAATATTAATGTTCATACTAGAAAAAAGGCGTTTGTTTGTTTTTGGATTTCGAGCAAAGGTACACAAGGACTATCTGCATCAGCCGTTCCTAATTTAGCAGTATAAGGCTAGAGGGAAGGCAGCTAGTCATCACCACCTACCGCCAACATTTGGGCTACTCTTACCAACGAAGAGTGGGATTGATCGTCACATTATAACACCACCACGGCTGAAAGGGCAAGCATGTTTGGTGCGACTGCGATTCAAACCCACAACCCTCAAATTACGAGCCGAACGCATTAACCAAACTAACCATGCCAGGCCAACTAGTAAAACAACTCCCAGATATTAGGCCTAGTGACTGCCTGTATTAATTAGGGTTAACGACTGCGCTATCAACTATAACATAAAAATCATTCCCCTCCCTGATTTATGACTATTTATAATTTGTTATTTTATTAAATATTTTAATATATTATATTATTAGATACATAATAATAATTAAATATTAACAAACATTCCATGAAATCTTGGTCTCGATGGAAATCATAAGACTGTTACTACAGTTTCATTTCTTGTTCATTTGTGATTTGGTAAAAGATGCTATTGGCATTCTAAACATTCTGCCATCTTTTGGTGAACTCATTTTCTAAAACTTATTATTTCATTTATTACCACAATTGCATTTTACATAAATGTCTGCTACAATATCTATGGTTTGTTTTTTCTTCTCCTTTTCTTTTCGATTCAACAAGAAGACTTAGTTAAACTGTTTTGTTTGAATCGACTTGAGTACAGTTTTACAATTACTGCTTTAGTATACTAAAACGTTAAAATGACCTCAATCAATAAAAGTATGTAAAAATATAAATTTAAAATCTATAATACAATAACTTACATCAGAATATAATGTAATAATCAAATTTCATCTATGAAGAACCTGTAAATTAAATTTGGGTTTTACTTTTCAGTAATGCTCGTTATGGAGATCGCGTTCACTCTAATCTCAGTTCTTATTTACATTATATGTTAATATTTGTGCTTCCACCGAATGCCTTCTTTTCGAGATACAAGCCAAAATATTTACCAAGACCATCAGGTTATATTATTAAACATTAAAACATATCAAACAAGTTATCCACTTGACCCTAACAGGAAAAAAAAAAAAAAACAGTTACGTGCTGGACTCTGCAAGACACAACTTCCAAACCTATGCATGCATATGCGAGTTATTAATAATAATAAAAAGAAATAATATAATTTTGTTGAAGTAACGTTTAACAAAGAGTAATCATTTCTGCATAACCTACCCCGAGTCCTCCTGCCAAATTTGATTCTGCAAGCTCCAAAACTGTTGGATAACTTAATAGATGGCGCGAACTATTAGTTTAGAATATTCTGATATCAATAAAGGTTAAAACAATTTTTGCCTTTTCTCTAGCCCTACAATGCTAAATTAGGGACTGCTAGCGCAGATAGCCCTCGTGTAGCTTTGCGCGAAATTCAAAAACAATTTTCAAAATTAACATACTACTATCATGATAATTAAATTAAAACACTTCGTTCTTTCTAATTCTGAGAATAAAATTAAATACATGATTTATTCTAATATGTCTAAAATGACGGTGATGAATCACTCAAGTAACCCACAAGTTCTTTAATTAAAATAAACTGTAGTACTACGGTATTCGAAGGCATCCTTTTGAAAACTTTTAAATTGGAAAATCTTTCAACAAGCAGTTTGCACAAACATGGGCCAGTGTGGTAATTAATCCGACTGTACATTAACTTAAAAATCAAATAGTCTTAGCTCTAAATTTTAAAACGATCCAAACTGTTGATTCACTGTTGTCCATAAAAAAATCAAAATGAAAATTCGATTCCTTTTCTCCCTTTATTGCAATGATTTCCCTTATAACTTAAGACAAAGAAAAACACGCCTAAAATATTTGATAAATACCACGTTAACCGTAGACCCTGCATTTTCCATATTTCTTTAAAATTTGAAGTGTACAAAAACACTATTCAAGATGAAACTTTCGTCTTTTATAAATTACTGCCAATGGGACTTTAAAAAATACGAGAGAATTTATAAATTTCGCTGGACAATAAATGTCAACGTTATTTACATACGCAATATAATACTTTAAAAGTTAGGCCTAGTAAATGGCTATTCTTCGCCAGTTTTCAGCCTCTTAAAACACACACATTTATACCTTAACAAAGATTGTTTTTTATTTTAAAAATTTAAATATGCATTGTATTTAATATTAAAGATTTATCAAAAGTAAAATTGCACACATAGTCTATGATTTGCAGTTTCCCATACCGTTGACTGCAGTTTTGCCTATTCATAGCTCATCGGCCCAGCATTGGTCAGCAAACCAAACAAATACAGTTAGGCCTGGTATAATGATGAGGTGAATCTTAGAATATATTAGACCTGTACATCAAACATTACTTAATTTTACCTTGGGTAAAACGAAACAGAATAATGATGTGAAACAGTTGGTGTTGTGTATAATACTAGATAGTACAATAGTACATTTGGTGTGTTACCACAAACGCAGTATTATACTTAAATTTAGTTCATAAATATAAGTTTAAAGGACATATACGCCACAAATTCTTTTTCTTTGTTTTCTCTGTAAACAATAAGTTCGTTAATTTAAAACGCTGCAAAAATTCACCCTATAGATTCATGTAGAATTCATTATTTAAACATTTCGAAACCTTGTAGGGCAGTTTCGGTTTGTGTTTTAATGGAAGCTCAGGAAAATCTTAAACCAACGTTGAGTACCAAAAAAAAACACAACAACTATATGTTGCTATAAGGTCGTTATATTTAGCATTAACTTGTCTTCTACACACCAGTATGCAGTACAAAAGTTAAATAAGTTGATATTATTACAAATGTAATTCGTTAATACTCATTATATTATTGACTGAGCAAATTAGGTTCCCTCAATAATTATTTTATAAATGAGTAAGACTTGAATCAAACTTGAAATAAAATTAGTTTCACGTTCAAGAATTAATTACTGTATTATTATTATAATTGATATAATAAAATACCTAACTACTTCTATAGCTACCATAAGGAGGGAGTTACTTCAGAAAAAATACAATTACGATGCACGTGTTTAATGAATCTATCTAATAAAGACAAGGGTTAAAATGACGATGGAAAAAGTCAAAGTAAATTAGAGAAACGGGTACAAATTCAATGTAAGTGGATCAACTTTATCTAAGCCAAGCCTAGCCCAATTATTGAAACCATATGAACCAATAACTCTGCTATTACAGTTTTAATCTATTACAGAATTTCTCACTTATATCATTCCTACATTACAAAACATATTTAATACTATATCAATAAAGAAATGCGCCCTGATCAGTTGCGACAATAAATTGGCTCCCACCAACAATGCCACCAACTCATCACGTCACGTGCCTTCTACCTCAGTTACCAACAATCAGGACAACACAACATTGCTTGCTTATGTTTCCACCGCAATACGAATTTCTGGTCAACTGTCATTACTATAGATACGGTTGTCAGTCAATCGTCAAGTCAAGAAGATAACATGTCAAAGTCAATTGAAAGAAAATTTCCATTTGGAGACTATCAGTACACTTTCACAAAACAACTCGTAATATATTTTTAAGCTTACAATGTGTAACCTTTAACACTACTTGATTAACTTTCATACTAATATTTACAATATTTCATACAGGAGTAAGTTCTAGGATTTACAATGTTAAATCAGGGATTCGATTACCTTCGGTTGACACAGGAGATAGCTCGATGTGGCTTTGTTATAAGAAAACACCCATCACAGCATTTTCTTAACATTTAGGTTACTTTACTTCCGGATATTTGACATGTTAGATAATTTTGATTAGTTTCAATTTAACATTCTGTTTTTTTCAATATCTAATGTATAAAGATGAAAGTCAATCCTTATATAAGGTGAGAGAAAAATAGACCAAGATTTCTCGGTAGGGGGTGTGATTACTTATAGTTTATCAGTTGAAAATTATGATTAGCTATTCATTACCTTTCCTCAACAAAACAGTTGGTCAGGTTACACTTGCCTCCGTAACCAAATGGATGACCCATAGTTGGTCCTTGTGTACCTTACCAATATAACAGTAATTTGTATATCTAATGTCAGGCTATGCTTGCCCCTGTTAAAAACAGGGTAACCCATATTTGTTCCTCAGGTATTTTATCAATATAACAATGAGTTTTGTATTTAATGCCAAGTTATACTTTCTCCTGGTTTGGTTTGTTTTGAATTTCGCCCAGAGCTACACGAGCACTATCTCCGTCAGCCATCCCTAATTTTGCAGTATAGGACTAGAGGGAAAGCAGTTAGTCATCATCACCCACCGCCAACTCTTGGGCTACTCTTTTACCAACGAATAGTAGAATTGACCGTTACATTATAACGCCCCCACGGCTGAAAGGGCGAGCATGTTTGGTGGGAAGGGGATTCGAACCCGCGACCCTCAGATTACGAGACGAGTGCCTTAGCCACCATGCCATGCCAGGCCAACTAGTAAAACCTAAGAAGGTCGAAACGTTGTCGTCTACTTTAGTTTAATAAAAGTATTAATACTCATACCAGCCGTCTTGAGATACATTCTTACCGACAACTGTTATACAGGAAGTCATATATTTAAATGTCTAATGTAGGTTGTTTTTTAAAAGGGAAATTATAATTATACTCAAATCCATAAGGGGGCACGAAAATCGTCATCCATAACGAGACAATGCGTGACACTTTAGCAGACAGTGATAACATGATTTGAGTGAAATACGCTTTCATATCCAGACAGTATCAGGATAAAAGAAACATTAACGTGGTTGAAGAAATGTGCGAATTAGATACTGTTAAGGTCAGAGGTTAATAAAATATATTATTCATTTCTTCGATGGGATAAAGTTCAACAACTGAGGATTTTTTATTTCTTTAACTTCAAGTACGGTAGGTCGGGAACTCACAGATCGTGAGATATGTTTATGTACTTTTGAGGGGTTTCGAAGTATTCTGCGCAATTATGTCATATTTCTAATTCATAGGTAAGGTGATCTATTTTTGTGGAAGGAACGTGTTTTTTTTTTAACAAACTCACCATATTTATTTGTTATGTTAAATATATTTTTTTTATTTTCTGTAAGTATTCACAAAAGTAATCTGGAAGGGTTTTGGTACAGTTGGTAAGTTGCTGGAGCGTGAATCTCGAACATGTATCCTTAACACTTAACACTAATCAATGTTTATTTTATTACGGTACTTTAATTCTTGTTACTAATTTATGTCAATCTGTATATCATTGTAGCACATTCATTTGTTTTATCTGTACCATTTTTATACATACGCATCATCCATAAAGGCGGTTAACTAATAATAATAATAAAAAAATAGCTGTAGTGTCCGGGTATGACAATAATAATAAAATAGCTGTAGTGTCCGGGTATGACAGGTATGTTTTGAAATTATTGTTATATTGATATAATATTTGAGAACCAACAGGGAAAAGTATAACATGGCATTGACTGCACAAATTACCGCTACATGGATAAGACACATGACGACCAACTATGGTTTTACTCACTGGCTACAGGGGTAATAAGGCACGACATAGCCAGGTGGTTAATGCACTCCACTCGTAATCTGAGGGTCGTATGTTCGAATCCCCGCCACACCAAACATGTTCGCCCTTTCAGCTGTGGGGGCGCTATATATGACGGTCAATCCCACTATTGGTTGGTAAAAAGTAGCCCAAGAGTTGGCGATGGATGGTGATGACTAGCTCCATTCACTCTTGTCTTCAACTGCTAAATTAAGGACGGCTACCGAAGATAACCCTCGAGTAGCTTTACGCGAAATTCAAACCAAATCAAACCTTTGTTATCTAGAGTCTCTGTAATCGGGGGAGGTAATTTTATGGGGCTGCCTGTGTTTGGCCATGTTTAGAGAGAGAGGCTTCATTTAGCCCTGGATTTTTTCCCCTGGGTGTTTTATGACACCTTTCTTTTCTTTAATTAATCATTTTGATTTGTAAATTTTAGGTGTTTATTTTATCCACTTTGAGTCTACTACTTTCTTGTTGGTGGAAGAATTGAATAGTTCTTCCTTCTTTACCTGTCTCTTGGTATGCTTTGGTCTTCCACCTCCTGGAAGTATTTTTATTGGTAACACCTTCATGCCATTCGGTGGAATTGTTCGTATATTTGTAGCATTTTCTGTCTCGCTTTAGGTCCTGCTATATCTTGATGTGTCTTTTGTTTAGTCTCTAGCAACCAGGGAAGGGGAGATATCCATCACCTCGATTTTTTGCCATTTGTTTGTTTCCTCTGCAATCAATTGTAATATGACCATTTGTTTTAGTCTGTCAGGCCTGGAAGTGATATGTGACCAACTTTACATCCTTTTGGGTGATTATCTCTTCACTTTACTCATTGGGATCCTTCAATGTTCATAATTGTTCCTGGATTAATTTGACGATTCACAAATTTAGGTTTTGCATATTATGGGCTTTATGAGCGAGGCATCTTTTGGGTTACATCTCGTCAAATTCAGCATATTTATGTTATTTTACTGTCCATTTTATTTGTCCACTAGAGGACTTTTACAGATCAGTATTCGAACTTCTCCCAATGCGTTTCTCTCACGTTCTTTACCTGACCTGGCAGCTTTCTTCTGGGAGATTTCCATTGTCCGTTTTAACATCGTCATTATAAGAAGATGGGGATACTCTTATCACAATCTTGTCTCTTTATTTTTAAGGTACCTTGCTTCTTGCTTTCACTGAATTGCACTTTACGGTGAGTGTTGCCCTGATAAATATGGTTCTCTCAATCCAATTCCACACTAACAAAGAAATTAATTATACCTACTACTAGTCGCAACAGGTTTTGTAGAAATTATGTGTTCCATAAGACCATCTAGGCACTTACCATGTGATATTACCGTACTGCCATTGATTGTAACTCATAGACTATCAAGGGTAAAGTGTATTTTACTATGACACTGTGGGTTGGTGTAAGTGATTTGTTCAATACAGTCTGTAAGTCAACTGGTGTACAGAATGAAGTTCCTCCACAAAACCTCCTGGCTCGATCGATGTTCAGGTTGGTTTTAAAACTCTGTTCATTTATTACACGGTTTACATAGCACTGTTCCCAGGACTCTCCAACACATTATCCCTCAGATTCTACTAGTGGAGCTAGAAAGTCCTTATCACACCCAATTTCTAGTAACTAGGACTTTTTCTCCAGAGTTCTAATAATCCTCCATTCCTGGAAAAGAAGGTGAAGTCGGGGTCCTTTTTTCTCGGGTCTGTGGATGTCTTTCTTATATCTCGATAGAAGTGGCACCAGCCTATGCAGGAGCCTACTCGTAATATAGGTTCAGATATGGCACTAAGCTACCTGGATAAGGTGTATATGGGTCTTGTTTTTGATTATTGTTGGTTTTGAATATCGTTCATCGAAGGAAATCTACTGTATGAATCCCAAACGCAATGTAGCCCCATCCTTGGTCCTTGGTTGAACAGTGTTCTACCTCCTTTCCATAATTCCAGGGGTAAGTAGAAGTCTCCTTGTACTCTTGGTTTGTTAGTGAGAATTAATGTTCATATTTCCAGACTGGATGAGTTCTGTTCCTTTGATTAAGTATGGCATGCATGGTCCTGTCATTCAGAGCCTGGGTTGTTGTCTTCTGGACTTCTGCAGATGGAGGAGAAAGTTTGTCCACTTCGGTGTTGCTTATTTTATTGTAGTGATTCTCGTGGTGAAAAACGCATCATTCTATGGCTACATGTTGGGATGTTATCAAAAGTACACGTATCTATAACATTGCAGTGGAATAGTTCTATATAGTGAACACGTATCTATAACATTGCAGTGGAATAGTTCTATATAGTGAACACGTATCTATAACATTGCAGTGGAATAGTTCTATATAGTGATCGAAACCTCTTAATTCCAACCTCAAGTTGTGGGACCTGGGCTAGCTGGTTGGGATTAGCCTATCATGATTATTCATGTACTATCCCACTCTTGATACTGGAACTCAGTTCCAGGTAAAAATCATACCTGTTCTGGATGTTGTGTGGTTCCTTCTCTTCTGTACCACTTTATCTTGTTACACCACTGTTCTGTACAGATGCTTCCTGTATGGATCATGCCCACACCAGACCCTCTACTTTCTCAGTGTGGAACTGTAGTGTATTGTTAGCAGATGGTATAAATGTTTCATTAGTTAACATATCCCCAAACTGAAAATGGATTTTCAATAACACTTGCCTCCACTGACACTGTCTCCCTACTGAGAGCTGGTGTAGGTCTTGAAAAAGGGATTACATTATCCAAGTGAAGTGCTTATATACAGTTCTGGAATAGAGGGAGTATTGAGGATGGAGGAGAAGTTTGGAATATTGTCAAGGGTGTTTAAGTGAGGGTATAAAAGATTGGAGCATGCAAGACCAATATTTGTTAGTCAAAGCCAATGTCAATGAATAGTTATACTGTCAGTGGAGGTAAGTGTTATTAGATATACAACTTCAGTTTAGGAAAACTTTAACTTTGTATTTAATGTCACCTCTAACCTAAGGAGGAGCTCATAATTGGTTTTCTGGTGTATCTTACGTGATTTACTTCTATACTTCCTTCATTGTTGTTATTAAGTTGTTCTTTTATGTTTACCCTTTTGCCTGACCAGGTCAGTTCTGGACTTATTCCTAGTTCCCCGTTAGTTCTGGACTTATTCCTAGTTCCCTGTTAGTTCTGGACTTATTCTTAGTTCCCCGTCAGATCTGAACTTATTCCTAGTTCCCCTTCAGTTCTGGACTTATTCCTAGTTCCCCGTCAGTTCTGGACTTATTCCTAGTTCCCTGTCAGTTCTGGACTTATTCCTAGTTCCCCGTCAAATCTGGACTTATTCCTAGTTCCCCGTCAGATCTGGACTTATTCCTAGTTCCCCGTCAGTTCTGGACTTATTCCTAGTTCCCCTTCAGTTCCAGACTTATTCCTAGTTCCCTGTCAGTTCTGGACTTATTCCTAGTTTCCCGTCAGTTCTGGACTTATTCCTAGTTTCTCGTCAGATCTGGACTTATTCCTAGTTCCCTGTCAGTTCTGGACTTATTCCTAGTTCCCCGTCAGTTCTGGACTTATTCCTAGTTCCCCGTCAGTTCTGGACTTATTCCTAGTTCCCTGTCAGTTCTGGACTTATTCCTAGTTCCCTGTCAGTTCTGGACTTATTCCTAGTTTCCCGTCAGTTCTGGACTTATTCCTAGTTCCCCGTCAAATCTGGACTTATTCCTAGTTCCCCGTCAGTTCTGGACTTATTCCTAGTTCCCCTTCGGTTTCGGACTTATTCCTAGTTCCCCTTCAGTTCCAGACTTATTCCTAGTTTCCCGTCAGTTCTGGACTTATTCCTAGTTCCCCGTCAGTTCTGGACTTATTCCTAGTTTCTCGTCAGATCTGGACTTATTCCTAGTTCCCCGTCAGTTTTGGACTTATTCCTAGTTCCCCGTCAGTTCTGGACTTATTCCTAGTTCCCCTGTCAGTTCTGGACTTATTCCTAGTTCCCCGTCAGTTCTGGACTTATTCCTAGTTCCCCTTCGGTTTCGGACTTATTCCTAGTTCCCCTTCAGTTCTGGACTTATTCCTAGTTTCCCGTCAGTTCTGGACTTATTCCTAGTTCCCCTTCGGTTTCGGACTTATTCCTAGTTCCCCTTCAGTTCTAGACTTATTCCTAGTTCCCCTTCGGTTTCAGACTTATTCCTAGTTCCCTGTCAGTTCTGGACTTTTTCCTAGTTCCCCGTCAAATCTGGACTTATTCCTAGTTCCCCGTCTGTTCTGGACTTATTCCTAGTTCCCTGTCAATTCTGGACTTATTAAAGACACATGTTGGAAATTGTGCCTGTTAGTTTATTTATCACTTGGAGTTCATTAACTAGTTCTAAATAGATATTGGAGCATTAATAATGACTGCAGCTTGATCTCATATCTTTAACCAACTACAACAAGGCACATTCAAGTAATTTTAATAAATTCTGGACACAAGTCATCATGGTCGCAGTGAAAGTAATATCTAAGTTTCCAGTGTGATTAATTAATTCTATTAAACTAACTACATCCACAACACTTCGATTGTTTTGTTTTCCAGGCGTTTGTTTCGCAGTTCCACGATGACTTGTCCAGATTCGAGCAGTGCATAAAGTGTACCGGACAGTCTATAAGTCAGCTAATGTCCAGTATGAAGCAGCTATACGAAACGTCCTGGCCCAATGCTCAAACATTTATAGTTGCCCTTGAAGTAAGAACTCGATATTATGGATACTTATAACACATTAGAACATAGTATATTTGTCACAGTAAAAACTACATCAGAACTGATTATTTAAAGCAATTACAGTAGCTAAGGTCAGCATCCACACAATGGTCAGTGGTTGTTAAAAACTTAGACCCTCGCTACTGTAATCAACAGACCACCATAACTTCATTTTACACCCAGGAGTAAACTACTATACATTATTTGAGTAAAGTGATATATATTTTAATTGTCTAATATATTTATAGTAAATAAGAATTACGACTTTCTCTGATGATTAAAATGTATTTCCGAAAATATCATGTGATACATTTATATTTGGTTGTTATTTCTTCAGGACCACCAAACACTTTGGGAAGTATTTGAAAATCGCATAATAAACATTAGAGAGATCGTAGGACTATACACCTGTCAACTTGTCAAGTTTCACGTATGTTCTGTTGATTTTACTGTTAACAAAACTTAATATTCTAGCTATGAATATCATAGGTCATACTTGTTCATATACTGTTTTACTAATTCTATTCAGTGCCATATAAACATAGGTGATAACCATTTAACCAGTAGTATACGTTAGAAGGAAACAAATCGACACACGTATTTAATTTAACATAAACATAAAAGACGACCATCGGAATAATGGTATACATTACAAAGAAACACATTCATACATACATGCATTAAAATAAACACACAAAATAACATCTGAACACTAGTATCTATAATAAAGAAACACATCCACACACAATATACATTAACATAAAATACAAAATGACCATCTGACCACTAGTATACATTTCAAAGAAACATATTCGCACACGTACCTAAATTAACATAAACACACAAGATGAACATAGGATTAACGGTATACATTACAAAGAAACACATTCACGTATGTACTTATATCAACATAAACATACAAGTCGACCATCTGAACACTACTATAAATTACAAAGAAAAATATTCACACACGTACCTACATTAACATGAACGCACAAGATAACCATCTGACAAGAATACGGAGCAAAGAAACACATTCACACACATACATACAAGACGACCATCTGACCACTACTATAACTTACAAAGAAACACATTCACACACATACATACAAGACGACCATCTGACCACTACTATAATTTACAAAGAAAAACATTCACACACTAACATACATTAACATAAACATACAAGATGACCATTTGACCCCTGGTATACATTACAAAGAAACACATTTACACACGTACCTACATTAACGTATACATACAAGACGACAAACTGACCACTAGTGTACAGAACAAAGAAACACATTCATATACATACATTAACATAAACACACGAGATGACCACTAGTGTACAGAACAAAGAAACACATTCATATACATACATTAACATAAACACACGAGATGACCACTAGTGTACAGAACAAAGAAACACATTAACACAGGTATCCACACACTTTATGTATAAAACTATTGATGACGCACAACACTTTTAACATGATATATCAAGATAGAAAATATATAGAACTATCAACATCGAACAACACTTTTAACTTCAGATATCAACACATCCAATATATTGAACTATCGATGTCCCACAACACTTTAACATTACATGTCAATACACACAATATATCAAACTGTCAATGTTTCACAACACTTTTAACATTACATGTCCACACACACAATATATAAAGCTCTTGATGTCACACAACACTTTTAACATCACATGTCCACACACCCAATATATAAAGCTCTCGATGTCACACAACACTTTTAACATCACATGTCAACACACACAATATATAAAACTATCACTTATGATCGTGTTAAAGATCACAGAATATCACCTTGGTTACGAAATGATGAAGAATAAATATGATGTGGAAATACTTTAATACCCAGTCAAACTACCACAGTAACCAACCTGTTATAATACCCAGTCAAACTACCACAGTAACCAACCTGTTATAATACCCAGTCAAACTACCATAGTAACCAACCTGTTACAACACCCAGTCAAACTACCACAGTAACCAACCTGTTATAACACCCAGTCAAACTACCACAGTAACCAACCTGTTATAACACCCAGTCAAACTACCACAGTAACCAACCTGTTATAACACCCAGTCAAACTACCACAGTAACCAACCTGTTATAATACCCAGTCAAACTACCACAGTAACCAACCTGTTATAACACCCAGTCAAACTACCACAGTAACCAACCTGTTATAATACCCAGTCAAACTACCACAGTAACCAGCCTGTTATAAACCCAGTCAAACTACCACAGTAACCAACCTGTTATAACACCCAGTCAAACTACCACAGTAACCAACCTGTTATAATACCCAGTCAAACTACTACAGTAACCAACCTGTTATAACACCCAGTCAAACTACCACAGTAACCAACCTGTTATAACACCCAGTCAAACTACCACAGTAATCAACCTGTTATAACACCCAGTCAAACTACCACAGTAACCAACCTGTTATAATACCCAGTCAAACTACCACAGTAATCAACCTGTTATAATACCCAGTCAAACTACCACAGTAACCAACCTGTTATAATACCCAGTCAAACTACCACAGTAACCAACCTGTTATAATACCCAGTCAAACTACCACAGTAACCAACCTGTTATAATACCCAGTCAAACTACCACAGTAACCAACCTGTTATAATACCCAGTCAAACTACTACAGTAACCAACCTGTTATAATACCCAGTCAAACTACCACAGTAACCAACCTGTTATAATACCCAGTCAAACTACTACAGTAACCAACCTGTTAGAATGAGTTACATGTATAAACTAAATAAAATACTCAGTAAAATTAATACAAATTTACAATTATCCAGTCACATACCATTTTATATCATTAGTTAGATGTTTGTCACCCATTCACATACCATTTTACATCATTAGCTACATGTTTGTCACCCATTCACATACCATTTTATATCATTAGTTAGATGTTTGTCATCCAGTCACATATAACGTTACAATATCATTGGTTCCAGGATACCAATAATCCAGTCACGTACACCCTTATTAGTTGGATGTTCTAATTGAATCACATACCATTTTATATCATTAGTTAGATGTTTGTCATCCAGTCACATATAACGTTACAATATCATTGGTTCCAGGATACCAATAATCCAGTCACGTACACCCTTATTAGTTGGATGTTCTAATTGAATCACATACTATTTTATATTATTAGTTAGACGTTTGTCATCCAGTCACATACTATTTTATATTATTAGTTAGATGTTTGTCATCCAGTCACATACCACGTTATATTGTAGGTGAGAAGATGTTGGTAATCTAATATTTAAACTTTCAGAAAAAGCTCAAACTACGTCAATTACGTCTTGAAAGGTTGAAGAACTCTCGTTCGACTCTCGAGGTAATGTGTGTAAAATTAAATTGATAATTTACAATAATAATAATCGTTTATATAATAAAAATTTCTTGAATAAAATGTGTTTAATTATGGCTGCTTGAGGTGAACTATTGTTTGAGATAGAACAGTGGTAGATGTTGGTTATAAACAAATTGATTGGTTTGTTTTGAATTTCGGGCAAAGCTACACGAGTGCTATCTGCGCTAGCCATCCCTAATTTAGCAGTGTAAGACTAGAGAGAAGGCAGCTAGTCATCACCACACATCGGCAACTTTACCAACGAATAGTGGATTGCTCGTTATATTATAAGGCCTCCCGGCTGAAAGGGTGAGCAGGTTTGGTGTGACGGGGATTCGAACCCATGACCCTCGGATAACGAGTTGATTGTCTTAATCACCTGACCTTACCGGATGGGTATAAACAATTACAAATTTATATAAATCTTTATTGGTTGGTACATAGTATCATCAAACATTCAGTGCATGTCACATCATGTATGTCTTCACATGATACCGCAGCTGGTATGTGCCCTCATTTTATATCACAGTGTGTGTGTGTGTGTTTGTTAGCCAGTGGCGTTCATTTATCGCACTTATAAATACTTGTTAAACAATAATCAGAACAAATAAAAATATCCAAACTCATCACAAAATGTGTAATTTATATAAAATATAATGCATCATTATAAGTAATACTAAATTAGCGCCATCTGGCACTTACCATCTTACTTTTCACCGGTAATCATGTGCGATATTATTGAAATGTATTTAGCGCACGCTGGTAGACTGAACACTTTTCGCTTCACCAATCACGAAAGATGACACAGAATCTGTATTGCCGTCAACTACGAAATATCTCACGTAAATAACATCTTATGTCACTGCATTTACAAAACTACAGTAACTATGTATCTGTTTTAGTAATGGATAAGATTCATATATTTTTGTATTGTCTAATAACACTAATTCTCCGAAGGTTGGTTTACCGCCAGTAGCACAGAAAAGACGTCACTGGTGTGCACCATGTTGCAGCACATTTCTTTATAGATTATTGGATTTGCAAGTGGTTGCTTTCAGATTTTAATTTAAGTAAATATTAAACACGTTAATTAAGCAACTTAAGTAATCAAATTTTCATAAATATGAAAACAATGGTTAGTTTTATGTCTGTTTAATATGAATAGCGTACGTTGCAGACCGTCCAATCAAACACAAACACAGAGACTTCATCGTTAACCAGGGTAAGTTCAAAAACCACATTACCTTTAGTAAAACTAAACTTATTGATAAAAGATTTAGATAATATATATACATACATATAGCATATTTGGATCGTATATATACATATATATAGTATATTTGGACAGTATATATACATACATATAGTATATTTGGATAGTATATGTACATATATATATAGTATGTTTGGACAGTATATATACATACATATAGTATATTTGCACAGTATATGTACATATATATATAGTATATTTGGACAGTATATGTACATATATATAGTATATTTAGACAGTATATGTATATATACATACATATAGTATATTTGGACAGTATATATACATATATATAGTATATTTGGATAGTATATATACATACATATAGTACATTTGTAAAATAGTCTGGTTAATGATGGCCATAATAATATAGATTTATAACTGTTACATGTTTCCTATTGCTACTAGTAATATGAAGTACATTTTCTTTTATAACTTGGACTGTGACATGTTTTCTTTTGCTACTATTGGTGTGAGGTACAGCATATAACCCAATGTGGCTTTGCTTTCAGATAGACATAGACATACAGAAATTAGTATGAGGCGTGTTTCTTGATTTATAACTAGTACTGTGGCGTGTTTCTTATTGTCTTGATTTATAACTGGTACTGTGGTGTGTTTCTTATTGTCTTGATTTATAACTGGTACTGTGGCGTGTTTCTTATTGTCTTGATTTATAACTAGTGTTGTGGCGTGTTTCTTATTGTCTTGATTTATAACTAGTACTGTGGCGTGTTTCTTATTGTTTTGATTTATAACTGGTACTGTGGCGTGTTTCTTATTGTTTTGATTTATAACTAGTACTGTGGCGTGTTTCTTATTGTCTTGATTTATAACTGGTACTGTGGCGTGTTTCTTATTGTCTTGATTTATAACTAGTGTTGTGGCGTGTTTCTTATTGTCTTGATTTATAACTGGTACTGTGGCGTGTTTCTTATTGTCTTGATTTATAACTGGTACTGTGGCGTGTTTCTTATTGTCTTGATTTATAACTGGTACTGTGGCGTGTTTCTTATTGTCTTGATTTATAACTGGTACTGTGGCGTGTTTCTTATTGTCTTGATTTATAACTGGTACTGTGGCGTGTTTCTCATTGTCTTGATTTATAACTAGTACTGTGGTGTGTTTCTTATTGTCTTGATTTATAACTGGTACTGTGGCGTGTTTCTTATTGTCTTGATTTATAACTAGTGTTGTGGCGTGTTTCTTATTGTCTTGATTTATAACTGGTACTGTGGCGTGTTTCTTATTGTCTTGATTTATAACTAGTACTGTGGCGTGTTTCTTATTGTCTTGATTTATAACTGGTACTGTGGCGTGTTTCTTATTGTCTTGATTTATAACTGGTACTGTGGCGTGTTTCTTATTGTCTTGATTTATAACTGGTACTGTGGCGTGTTTCTTATTGTTTTGATTTATAACTGGTACTGTGGCGTGTTTCTTATTGTTTTGATTTATAACTAGTACTGTGGCGTGTTTCTTATTGTCTTGATTTATAACTAGTGTTGTGGCGTGTTTCTTATTGTCTTGATTTATAACTGGTACTGTGGCGTGTTTCTTATTGTCTTGATTTATAACTGGTACTGTGGCGTGTTTCTTATTGTCTTGATTTATAACTGGTACTGTGGCGTGTTTCTTATTGTCTTGATTTATAACTGGTACTGTGGCGTGTTTCTCATTGTCTTGATTTATAACTAGTACTGTGGTGTGTTTCTTATTGTCTTGATTTATAACTGGTACTGTGGCGTGTTTCTCATTGTCTTGATTTATAACTAGTACTTTGGTGTGTTTCTTATTGTCTTGATTTACAACTAGTACTGTGGTGTGTTTCTTATTGTCTTGATTTATAACTGGTACTGTGGTGTGTTTCTTATTGTCTTGATTTATAACTGGTACTGTGGCGTGTTTCTCATTGTCTTGATTTATAACTAGTACTGTGGTGTGTTTCTTATTGTCTTGATTTATAACTAGTACTGTGGCGTGTTTCTTATTGTCTTGATTTATAACTAGTGCTGTGGCGTGTTTCTTATTGTCTTGATTTATAACTAGTGCTGTGGCGTGTTTCTTATTGTCTTGATTTATAACTAGTGTTGTGGCGTGTTTCTTATTGTCTTGATTTATAACTGGTACTGTGGCGTGTTTCTTATTGTCTTGATTTATAACTAGTGTTGTGGCGTGTTTCTTATTGTCTTGATTTATAACTAGTACTGTGGCGTGTTTCTTATTGTCTTGATTTATAACTGGTACTGTGGCGTGTTTCTTATTGTCTTGATTTATAACTAGTACTGTGGCGTGTTTCTCATTGTCTTGATTTATAACTAGTACTGTGGCGTGTTTCTTATTGTCTTGATTTATAACTAGTGTTGTGGCGTGTTTCTTATTGTCTTGATTTATAACTAGTACTGTGGCGTGTTTCTTATTGTCTTGATTTATAACTAGTACTGTGGTGTGTTTCTTATTGTCTTGATTTATAACTAGTGCTGTGGCGTGTTTCTTATTGTCTTGATTTATAACTAGTGTTGTGGCGTGTTTGTTATTGTCTTGATTTATAACTAGTGTTGTGGCGTGTTTGTTATTGTCTTGATTTATAACTAGTACTGTGGCGTGTTTCTTATTGTCTTGATTTATAACTAGTACTGTGGCGTGTTTCTTATTGTCTTGATTTATAACTGGTACTGTGGCGTGTTTCTTATTGTTTTGATTTATAACTGGTACTGTGGCGTGTTTCTTATTGTTTTGATTTATAACTGGTACTGTGGCGTGTTTCTTATTGTCTTGATTTATAACTGGTACTGTGGCGTGTTTCTCATTGTCTTGATTTATAACTAGTACTGTGGTGTGTTTCTTATTGTCTTGATTTATAACTAGTACTGTGGCGTGTTTCTTATTGTCTTGATTTATAACTAGTACTGTGGTGTGTTTCTTATTGTCTTGATTTATAACTAGTACTGTGGCGTGTTTCTTATTGTCTTGATTTATAACTGGTACTGTGGCGTGTTTCTTATTGTCTTGATTTATAACTGGTACTGTGGCGTGTTTCTTATTGTCTTGATTTATAACTAGTACTGTGGCGTGTTTCTCATTGTCTTGATTTATAACTAGTACTGTGGCGTGTTTCTTATTGTCTTGATTTATAACTAGTACTGTGGCGTGTTTCTTATTGTCTTGATTTATAACTAGTACTGTGGTGTGTTTCTTATTGTCTTGATTTATAACTAGTGCTGTGGCGTGTTTGTTATTGTCTTGATTTATAACTAGTGTTGTGGCGTGTTTGTTATTGTCTTGATTTATAACTAGTGTTGTGGCGTGTTTGTTATTGTCTTGATTTATAACTAGTACTGTGGCGTGTTTCTTATTGTCTTGATTTATAACTAGTACTGTGGCGTGTTTCTTATTGTCTTGATTTATAACTGGTACTGTGGCGTGTTTCTTATTGTTTTGATTTATAACTGGTACTGTGGCGTGTTTCTTATTGTTTTGATTTATAACTGGTACTGTGGCGTGTTTCTTATTGTCTTGATTTATAACTGGTACTGTGGCGTGTTTCTCATTGTCTTGATTTATAACTAATACTGTGGTGTGTTTCTTATTGTCTTGATTTATAACTGGTACTGTGGCGTGTTTCTCATTGTCTTGATTTATAACTAGTACTGTGGCGTGTTTCTTATTGTCTTGATTTATAACTAGTACTGTGGCGTGTTTCTTATTGTCTTGATTTATAACTCGTACTGTGGCGTGTTTCTTATTGTCTTGATTTATAACTAGTACTGTGGCGTGTTTCTTATTGTCTTGATTTATAACTAGTACTGTGGTGTGTTTCTTATTGTCTTGATTTATAACTAGTACTGTGGTGTGTTTCTTATTGTCTTGATTTATAACTAGTACTGTGGCGTGTTTCTTATTGTCTTGATTTATAACTAGTACTGTGGTGTGTTTCTTATTGTCTTGATTTATAACTAGTACTGTGGCGTGTTTCTTATTGTCTTGATTTATAACTGGTACTGTGGCGTGTTTCTTATTGTCTTGATTTATAACTAGTGCTGTGGCGTGTTTCTTATTGTCTTGATTTATAACTGGTACTGTGGCGTGTTTCTTATTGTCTTGATTTATAACTAGTGTTGTGGCGTGTTTTTTATTGTCTTGATTTATAACTGGTACTGTGGCGTGTTTCTCATTGTCTTGATTTATAACTAGTACTGTGGTGTGTTTCTCATTGTCTTGATTTATAACTAGTACTGTGGCGTGTTTCTTATTGTCTTGATTTATAACTAGTACTGTGGCGTGTTTCTTATTGTCTTGATTTATAACTAGTACTGTGGCGTGTTTCTTATTGTCTTGATTTATAACTAATACTGTGGCGTGTTTCTTATTGTCTTGATTTATAACTGGTACTGTGGCGTGTTTCTTATTGTCTTGATTTATAACTGGTACTGTGGCGTGTTTCTTATTGTCTTGATTTATAACTGGTACTGTGGCGTGTTTCTTATTGTCTTGATTTATAACTGGTACTGTGGCGTGTTTCTTATTGTTTTGATTTATAACTGGTACTGTGGCGTGTTTCTTATTGTTTTGATTTATAACTAGTGCTGTGGCGTGTTTCTTATTGTCTTGATTTATAACTAGTACTGTGGCGTGTTTCTTATTGTCTTGATTTATAACTAGTACTGTGGTGTGATTCTTATTGTCTTAATTTATAACTAGTGTTGTGGCGTGTTTCTTATTGTCTTGATTTATAACTAGTACTGTGGCGTGTTTCTTATTGTCTTGATTTATAACTAGTACTGTGGCGTGTTTCTTGTTGTCTTGATTTATAACTAGTACTGTGGCGTGTTTCTTATTGTCTTGATTTATAACTAGTACTGTGGCGTGTTTCTTATTGTCTTGATTTATAACTAGTACTGTGGTGTGTTTCTTATTGTCTTGATTTATAACTAGTACTGTGGTGTGTTTCTTATTGTCTTGATTTATAACTAGTACTGTGGCGTGTTTCTTATTGTCTTGATTTATAACTAGTACTGTGGTGTGTTTCTTATTGTCTTGATTTATAACTAGTACTGTGGCGTGTTTCTTATTGTCTTGATTTATAACTGGTACTGTGGCGTGTTTCTTATTGTCTTGATTTATAACTAGTGCTGTGGCGTGTTTCTTATTGTCTTGATTTATAACTGGTACTGTGGCGTGTTTCTTATTGTCTTGATTTATAACTAGTGTTGTGGCGTGTTTTTTATTGTCTTGATTTATAACTGGTACTGTGGCGTGTTTCTCATTGTCTTGATTTATAACTAGTACTGTGGCGTGTTTCTTATTGTCTTGATTTATAACTAGTACTGTGGCGTGTTTCTTATTGTCTTGATTTATAACTAGTACTGTGGCGTGTTTCTTATTGTCTTGATTTATAACTAATACTGTGGCGTGTTTCTTATTGTCTTGATTTATAACTGGTACTGTGGCGTGTTTCTTATTGTCTTGATTTATAACTAGTACTGTGGTGTGTTTCTTATTGTCTTGATTTATAACTGGTACTGTGGCGTGTTTCTTATTGGTGCTAATAATGTGACGTAGTTTCTTTTCATATTATCATAGGCTGAGAAAGAACTTAAGTTAATTGAAGATGCTTTCAATCAAATCAATAATAGAACAATGGGAGATTTTCCTTTGGTACTAGCAAGGTTGGTAAAATTCTGAATCACCTTCGAAATTTTATATATCTAGTAAATATAAAACCAACTTATAAGTAGAAGAAAGCTGTGTCTTTAGTGATGTAGATACTAGAAGAAAGATGTACCTTTAGTGATGTAGATACTAGAATAAAATGTACCTTTAGTGATGTAATTACTAGAAGAAAGATGTACCTTTAGTGATGTAGATACTAGAATAAGATGTACCTTTAGTGATGTAATTAGTAGAAGAAAGATGAACCTTTAGTGATGTACCTGTTAGACGTAATATTTACCTTTAGTGATGTAATTACTAGAAGAAAGATGAACCTTTAGTGATGTACCTGTTAGACGTAAGATTTACCTTTAGTGATGTAATTACTAGAAGAAAGATGAACCTTTAGTGATGTACCTGTTAAACGTAAGATTTACCTTTAGTGATGTAATTACTGGAAGAAAGATGAACCTTTAGTGATGTACCTGTTAGACGTAAGATTTACCTTTAGTGATGTAGCTACTAGAAGAAAGACGAACGTTTAGTGATGTTGCTACTAGAATAAAACTGCGTGTTTAGTGATGTAGTTGCTGGAAGATAGCTGTACCTTAAGTTAGGTAGTTGAAGGAATAAAATCATTTGTTCATTTTTATAAGGGTTTGTTTGTTTTATTTTTTGAATTTCGCGCAAAGCTACTCGAGGGCTATCTGCGCTTTTAGATGTGGAGGGGACAAATGCAGTTATATATTATATCGTTTAGATATATTGTTGTTTAGTGTTTATATTTTGAGGCAACCTGAACGACACCTTTTGGTGCATATGTGCTAAATGGACATGTAAGACACCCCTAGGGCTTAGGAATTCAGGTCACATGTTCTAATTCAACACCCAAGAGATTTTGGGTTGAAGCATATCTGTCCCTTCTTTAGTACTGGTGCCCAGAGGGAATTAACCCTGCTGCCACAATTGCTTTGACTAGCTAAAAAGAACAAACGGTACTGACCGTCACTCTCATAACGCACCGAAATCTGACAGTGAAGAAAGCATATTCGGCAGACTTATGGCTGAACGTTGTAATTTTTTATCCCAGTGTTTGCATTGAGTTTTATATACAACTCAAATATTTAAATTATTTTTTTACAGATAATAAGTGTTTTTAGTTCACTTTCCTTTAAATTTTAGAGTCCACCTAAGTGTTTAAGAAGTTTAGTAATATTGTTTCAATCAGGCCAAGTGATTATTATACTCTCTCAGTGGTCATTATAAGTGTAGAATTCACTATTTTTAGTGCCAAACCCGCATGTCTTATTTTCTTTCTTTCCCTAGTCGAGTGGACGCGGTAGTTCAGTGTATTGGTGGCATACTGGTAGCTTCGCAGGACATAACGAAGCAGTTGTTAAAGGTATTTATTTCCGATACATAATTAATTATCTGAGACATTATTCTTGTAAAACATGAAATACTGTACAGTAGTGAAACTATGTACTGAGATGCTCAACTTGGAAAATCGTACTAACAGCGTGGATGTTTGATGATAACTTTAAGCCTAAACTTGTGTAAAGGTCTAATTTCATTTTCTCTACTCTAGGTATACAATGTTGCTCATACCGTTGTGAAAGAACTTCCCCATCATACCCTGACCCTCCCTGTCGGGCCGAAGGATAATCACTTCCTAAGTCTTTATCCAACCAAATTCAGATATGTTCGACCACAGCAAGACAAAGACAAAACGAAATAAATTCCGATTGTATATAATTACAATGAAACTTTTATAGGATAAAATTTACATTTACATAGAAGCTGACCTGATTAAATAAGCACAATGCATCTATCTATATTATAAACACGAGTACATAAGGACATTAATATGGACATTAAAGTAATATTGTAATTTGAAATATTTAAAAGTCGATTGATGAATGTCAAAACAAATATTGGATATTTCAACCGATTATTGGTAAAATGAAAATAAAAATTTCACTGCGAACCGTGTACATTTTTTTTTGTTCACAATACATCAATTACAATTTTGTTTTTTTTAACCAGCTCAGTTTAACAGTCTGCTATATTCAAAGAAAACATCTTTATCGTCCATGTGTCTTTGTGACGTTACAGTTTGTTGTTGTAGTATAGCACGTTGAATATTATAGACGTATCAATAATTACAACAACTACTGAGTTATTTTAAAATTGTCGTATTTTATATAATATTGCCCTAGTTAATATACGGTTTGGAATAAAATATAATCAACATTTAGTAATTAATCTTTGAACTAGTAATTGAAAAGTTATGTGTTTGAAACTAACCTTCGCCTTGTAGTTGTGAGTTGTCGCAACTTCTAACGTTAAACTATACTGATTGTATCAGCCTAAATTTTAAATCTAAATCCGAGCAACAAATCATTCAGGTTTTCAGGAAACACCAAGCTCTAAACACATTTATTTCGTACAGAATACACACTAAACATAGTTTCATTGTCTGTAGCTACTTGTATACAAGGTATTAGCTAACGTTCGGATCTTGATAAAACCATCGAAACACGTTTGTCCATTAGTGTTTTCAGTCCTATTACTCATATATTAATAGTTACAAACACGTTTGTCTATTAGTGTTTTCAGTACTATTACTCATTATTTATTGTTACAAACGCGTTTGTCCATTAGTGTTTTCAATGCTATTACTCATATATTAATTGTTATAAACACGTTTGTCCATTAGTGTTTTCAGTGCTATTACTCATATATTAATAGTTACAAACACGTTTGTCCATTAGTGTTTTCAGTGCTATTACTCATATATTAATAGTTACAAACACGTTTGTCCATTAGTGTTTTCAATGCTATTACTCATATATTAATAGTTACAAACACGTTTGTCCATTAGTGTTTTCAATGCTATTACTCATATATTAATTGTTATAAACACGTTTGTCCATTAGTGTTTTCAGTGCTATTACTCATATATAAATAGTTACAAACACGTTTGTCCATTAGTGTTTTCAATGCTATTACTCATATATTAATTGTTATAAACACGTTTGTCCATTAGTGTTTTCAATGCTATTACTCATATATTAATTGTTATAAACACGTTTGTCCATTAGTGTTTTCAGTGCTATTACTCATATATTAATAGTTACAAACACGTTTGTCCATTAGTGTTTTCAGTGCTATTACTCATATATTAATAGTTATAAACTCATATATTAATAGTTATAAACACGTTTGTCCATTAGTGTTTTCAGTGCTATTACTCATATATTAATAGTTATAAACACGTTTGTCCATTGGTGTTTTCAACGCTATTACTCATATATTAATAGTTACAAACACGTTTGTCCATTAGTGTTTTCAGTGCTATTACTCATATATTAATAGTTACAAACGCGTTTGTCCATTAGTGTTTTCAGTACTATTACTCATATATTAATAGTTACAAACGCGTTTGTCCATTAGTGTTTTCAGTACTGTTACTCATATATTAATAGTTACAAATGCGTTTGTCCATTAGTGTTTTCAGTGCTATTACTCATATATTAATAGTTATAAACACGTTTGTCCATTAGTGTTTTCAGTGCTATTACTCATATATTAATAGTTACAAACGCGTTTGTCCATTAGTGTTTTCAGTACTAGTACTCATATATTAATAGTTACAAACGCGTTTGCCATTAGTGTTTTCAATGCTATTACTCATATATTAATAGATACAAACGCGTTTGTCCATTAGTGTTTTCAGTGCTATTACTCATATATTAATAGTTACAAACGCGTTTGTCCATTAGTGTTTTCAGTGCTGGTACTCATATATTAATAGTTACAAACACGTTTGTCCATTAGTGTTTTCAGTGCTATTACTCATATATTAATAGTTACAAACGCGTTTGTCCATTAGTGTTTTCAGTGCTATTACTCATATATTAATAGATACAAACGCGTTTGTCCATTAGTGTTTTCAGTGCTATTACTCATATATTAATAGTTACAAACGCGTTTGTCCATTAGTGTTTTCAGTGCTGGTACTCATATATTAATAGTTACAAACACGTTTGTCCATTAGTGTTTTCAGTGCTATTACTCATATATTAATAGTTACAAACGCGTTTGTCCATTAGTGTTTTTGTCGTCATTTTCCATATAGTTTAACTTTTAAACTTCAACTGTCCTAAGAGAAGAGAAACGAAGACAGATCGATTTCTGGTGCATGTTTGTGGTTAATATCTATCATTGTTTGTCGTTATTAATGTCTATCAAAGTTATCTAGATATCAATATTTCGTAACAATTATTTGTTCATCTCCATCCTCTGGACAGTAATATTATTGTACTTAGTCTTACAATGTTATATTTCCTAATAAAATCTTTTCGTTTCCCTAACGAGAACTAGCAGTGCACGGGGTCTTTATTGTTTTTTTTTGTCTGACAGTAAATCAATCGTTATAATGCACTATTGGACACGAACCAATCGGTGCGTAGAAATCTTCAGGCAAACATTACCACCAGGGGAAAGTCGAACGTCTTTCTATCAGCTGTCTGCTCCACTCTATTATACTTTACCTTCAGTACGTTTAGAAGTAAGAAGTATTGGAAGAGGGTGGCTGCTAACTGCGCTAGATAAACATTTTAGCTGTGACAGTAAGTGACTTTTTCGTGCTTTCCATTGTTTGATCTTTGAGGAAAAGAGTAATTATCTTCTCTCGCGACAAAACCTCTTCCTCCACTGTATGCGCTTCTATAACGAACCATGAGGCTCTATGGTACGGAACATGGCTGCCAAAAGAATCTCTAGCAAAATCGACGTAACAATTTTAAAGGTAAGATACACGTGTATTTTTGCCATTCCTACAAATATAACAATAGACAAAATACAGAGAAAGGATGGTCGTATATTTT
Source organism: Tachypleus tridentatus (assembly GCF_004210375.1). NCBI lineage: Eukaryota > Metazoa > Arthropoda > Merostomata > Xiphosura > Limulidae > Tachypleus > Tachypleus tridentatus. The sequence continues at coordinate 4,797,646 of NC_134833.1, read as the reverse complement.
AAACAAGGAGTAGGCTAATCAGTAGTTAGTACGTTATGAAAATAAAATCATACAATTACAGAAGAGAAGATCATAAAGAAACTAACAGAAAGTAGATTACAGACTAGGGTTAGTAAATATATAATAACCAACAGAACGTGCCTTACGAACTAAGGTTAATAAATATATAATAATCAACAGAACGTGCATTACAGACAAGGGTTAGTAAATATATAATAACCGACAAAACGTGCCTTACGAACTAGGGTTAGTAAATATATAATAACCGACAAAACGTGCCTTGCGAACTAGGGTTAGTAAATATATAATAATCAACAGAACGTGCATTACAGACAAGGGTTAGTAAATATATAACAACCGACAAAACGTGCCTTACGAACTAGGGATAGTAAATATATAATAATCAACAGAACGTGCATTACAGACAAGGGTTAGTAAATATATAATAATCAACAGAACGTGCATTACAGACTAGGGTTAGTAACTATATAATAACGTACAGAACATGCATTGCAGACAAGTGTTGGTAAATATAGAATAACCAGCTGGTTGTACATTACAGACTAGGGTTAGTAAATATAGGACAACCAGCTGGGTTCTCCGCTGGTACAATAGTAAGTCTTCGAATTTACAACGCTAAAATCAGGGGTTCTATTCTCGTCGGTGGACTCAGCAGATAGCCAAATGTGGCTTTGCTATAAGAATACAAACACAAACAACCAGCTGGACGTACATTACATACTAGGGCTAGTAAATATAGAACAACCAACTGGACATAAAAAAGTAAAACAGTGCTACTGAGATTGTTGAAACGATCGAAGTAAAAGAGTATTACTAATATTGTTGGAAGCATCCATTAAAAACTGTGCTTCTGAGAATGTTGGTAGGATCCATGTAAAACAGTGTTATTAAGATTGTTGGTAAAATCCAAATAAAACAGCGTTACAACAATTGTTGATAAGACCCAATTAAAATACTGTTACAAAGATTGTTGGAAGGATCCAAGTAAAACAGTATTACTGAGATTGTTGGTAAAATTCAAGTAAAATACTGTTACTTATATTATTGGTAGAATCCAAGTAAAACTGTATCACTACGATTGTGGGTACGATCCAAGTAAAACAATGTTATTGAAATTTTGGTAGAATCCAAGTAAAATACTGTTACTTATATTATTGATAGGATCCAAGAAAAACAGTGTTACAAAGATTGTTGGTAAGATGCAAGTAAAACGGTATTATTAGGATGGCTAGTAGGATCCAAATAAAACAGTGCTAATAAAATTCTTGGTAGGATCCAAGTAAATCGGTGTTATTAAGATTGTTGTTAAATGCAAGTAAAACAGTATCAGTTAGATCTGGTAGAATCAAGTAAAATAATGTTACTAAGATTGTTGGTAGAATTCAAGTAAAACAATGTTACTACGATTATTGGTAGAGTACAAATAAAACAGTGTTACTAAGATTGTTGGTAGGATCCAAGTAAAACAATGTTACTACGATTATTGGTAGAGTCCAAATAAAACAGTGTTACTAAGATTGTTGGTAGGATCCAAGTAAAACAGTGTTACCAAGATTGTTTGAAGGATTCATGTTAAACATTGTTAGTGAGATTGTTGGTTATATTCAAGTAAAACAGTGTTTTTGATATTGTTGGTAAAATTCACATCAAATCAACTGTTGGTAAGATCCAAATAAAATAGTATTACTAAGATTGTAGGTAGGATTCAAATAATACAGTGTTATTAGGATTTATAGCGTGATCCAATTAAAATTGTGTTACTAAGATTGTTTGTGGGATCCAAGTTAAACATAATTCCTGAGATTGTGGGTATGATCCAAGTAAGATAGTGTTACTGAGATTGTTAGTAGGGTCCAAATGAAACAGTTTTACTGGGATTTTTGGAAAGATCCAACTAAAACATAATTCCAAAGATTGTGGGTATGATCCAAGTAAGATAGTGTTACTGAGATTGTTGGTAGGATCGAATTAAAACAGGGTTACTAATATAGCTGGTTAGATTCAAGTAGAACATTGTTATTGAGATTGTTGTTACGATCCAAGTGAAACAGTGTTAGTGAGATTGCTGGTAGGATGCTAATAAAACAGTGTTAATACTCTTGTTAGAAGGAATGTTTCTACGATTGCTTTTAGAATCCAAATAAAACAATGTTACTAATATTGTCAGTAGGATCCAAATTAAACAATATTATTAAAAGTGTTTGTAAACTAGTGATACTAAGATAGTAAGTGCGATCCAAGTAAAATAGTGATATTGAGATTGTTGGCAGAATCCACGTAAAGGATTGTTACTAACATTATTGGTAGATCGAAGTACAACATTGTTATTAAGATTGGATTGTAGGATCCAAGTAAAACAGTGTTGCTAATATTGCTTTTCGGGTTCAAGTAAAACAGTGATACTGAGATTGTTGGTAGGATCCAAGTAAAACAATGTTGCTAATATTGCTTTTCGAGTTCAAGTAAAACAGTGATACTGAGATTGATGGTAGGAGCAAATAAAACAGTATTGCTAAGATTTTGGGTAGGTACCATGTAAAACAGTGTTACTAAGACTGTTGATAGGATGCAAGTAAATAATGTTATTAAGATTGTTTGTAGAATCCAAGAAAAACAGTGTTACTAAGGTTGTTGGTAGGATGCAAGTACAATAGTGTCACTGCGATAGTTGGCAGGATCTAAGAAAAAGAGTTTTAATGAGATTGCTGGTAGGATGCAAATAAGACAATATTGCTACGATTGTGGTGAATATCCAAATAAAACATTGTTACTAATAGTTTTTTTAAATCCCAGTGAAACAGTGTCACTAAAATTGTAGGTTAGATCCAAGTAAAACAGTGTTACTGACATTGTTGTTAGGATCCAAATGAAACAGTGGTACAACGATTGTTTATTGAATCCAAAGAAATAGCTCTACTAAGATTGTTGGTAAGATCTAATTAAAACAGGGTTACTGAGATCGATGTTAGAATCAAGTAAAACAGTGTTACTGTGATTGTTGGTGGGATCCAAGTAAAACTGTTATTAAAATTGTTTGTAAGATCCAAATAAAAGTTTGTTACTTCGATTCTTGGTTGGATACAAATAATATAATGTTAATAAGATTGTTGTTAGATCGAAGTAAAACAATGTTACTACGATTGTTGGTAGGATCCAAATGAAACAACGTTTCTATGATTTTTGGTAGCATCCAAGTAAAACTGTTACTAAGATTATTGGTAGAATCCAAGTAAAATAGTGTCTAAGATAGTTGGTAAGATGCAAATGAAACTGTATTTTGAAGATTTCTCGGAGGATCGAACTAAAATAGAGTCACTAAGATTATTGAATGGATCCATTTAAAACAGTGTTGGTGAGTTTGTTGATTAGATTCAAGTAAAATATTATTTTTCAGATTGTTGGTAAAATCCAAATGAAACTACAATTGTTGGTAGGATCCTAATAAGAGAGTGTTACTATGGTTGTTAGTAAATCCTAATAAAACAGTGTTACATAGATTGTTTATAGGATCTAAATAAAGTAGTGTTACTGAGATTGTTTTTGGGATGCAAGTAAAATGGTGTTACTAATATTGTAAGACAGTGTTACTAAGATTCTGGGTAGCATCCAAGTAAAACAGTATTCCTAAAATTGTTGGTAGGATCTAATTAAATTACTGTTACAATGATTGTTGGTAGAATCTAACTAAAATAGTATTACTCAGATTGTTGGTAAGATTCAACTAAAACAGTGTTACTGTGATTGTTGGAAGGATCCAAGTCAAATACTATTACTAATATTATTGGTAGGATGCAAGTTAAGCAGTGTAACTATGATTGTTGGTAAGATTCAACTAAAACAGTGTTACTGTGATTGTTGGAAGGATCCAAGTCAAATACTATTACTAATATTATTGGTAGGATGCAAGTTAAACAGTGTAACTATGATTGTTGGGTGGATCCAAGTAAAACAGTATTACTACAATTGTTAATATGATCCAAAAAACAGTGTTATTAAAATTGTAACTAAGATTAAATTAAAACAGTGTCACTACGATTGTTTCTAGGATCGAAATAAGACAGTGTTTCTAAGATTGTTGCCAAGATCCAAGTAAAAAAAGAGTTACTTATCTTGTTGTTAGGATCCAAATAAAACAGTATTACTGAGATTTTTCGTAGGATGCAAGTAATCAACTGTTACTAATATTGTTGGTAGGATCTAAGTAAAATAGTATTACTAAGATTGTTCGTAAGATCCAAGAATAACAGTGCTAATAGGATTGTGGGTAGGATCCAAATAAAACAATGTTGCTAAGTTTGTTTCCAAGTAAAATAGTGTTACTAAGATAGTTTACAAGATCCAAGTATAACATTGTAATTAAGATAGATAGTATGGTCGAAGTAAAACAGAGTCACTAAGGTTGTTTATATGATCCAAGTAATATAGTTATAGTGACCTTGTTGGTTTTATGCAAGTAAAATGGTATTAGTAAGTTTGTGGGTCGGATCTAAGATTAAGATTTTTGTAAGGATTAAAGTTAAAAAAATGTTTTTCAGATTGTTGGAAGGATCGAAGTAAAACGGTGTTATTAATATTGTTGGAAGGATCCATGTAAAATAGTGTTATGAGACTGTTGCTAGGATGCAAGTGAAAGAGTGTTACTAATATTGTTGGTAGTATGCAAGTGAAATAGTGTTACTAAGATTCTTGGCATAGAAAACAGTATCACTAAGATTGTTAGTAAGATCCAAGTAAAACAATGTTACTAATATTGTTGGTAGTATGCAAGTGAAACAGTGTTACTAAGATTCTTGGCATAGAAAACAGTATTACTAAGATTGTTGGTAAGATCCAAGTAAAACAATGTTACTAATATTGTTGGTAGTATGCAAGTGAAACAGTGTTACTACGATTATTGTTAGGATCGAAATAAAACAGTTACTAACATTGTTGGTAGGATCCAAGTAAAATAGTATTACAATGATTGTAGGTAGGATTTAATTAAAACAGTGTTACTAGGATTGTGGGTAGGAACCGAAGAAAAACATTGTTATTAAGATTGTTGGTAGGATCGAAGTAAAACATTGTTATTAATTTTGTTGGTAGGATCACCTAAAATCGTGTTACTGAGATTATTGGTGGGATCCAAACAAAACAGTGTTACAAAGATTGTTTGAAGGATCTATGTAAAACTGTTACTGAGATTGTTGGTAAGATCCAAATAAAACAGGTTACTGAGACTGTTGGTAAGATGCAAGTGAAATAGTATTAGTAAGATTGCTGGTATGATCCATGTAAAACTTGGATTGTCTGTAAGATCTTATTAAAACAGTGAAATTGTTAGTAGGATACAAGTAAAACAATATGATTATGATTATTGGTAGGATCCAAATAAACCAGTGTTGCCTAGATTGTTGGTAGGATCGAAGTAAAACAGCATTACTAAGATTGTGGGTAGGAATCCAAGTAAAATAATGTTGCTACGATTTATATTCGGATCTAAATAAAACAGTGTTTTTAAGATTGTTTGTAAGATGCAAGTAGAAAACTATTACTACGATTGTTGGTATGATCAAAATGAAACAGTATTAGTGAGATTGTAGATAAGATGCAAGTATAACTGTATTACTAAGGTATCTGGTTGGATCCTAGTGAAAAAAAATTACGAATATTGTTGGTGGGAGTCATGTAAAGCAGTGTTACTAATGTTGTTGGTAGTATCCAAGTAAAATATTGTTATTAAGGTTGTTGGTAGGATCCAAGTAAAACAGTGCTACTAAGTTTTAGTAGGATGCAACTAAAACAATATTACTTAGATTGTATGTAGGATCAAAGTAAAATATTGTTTGTGTTATTGTGGGTAGGATCTGAGTAAACAGTGTAACAAAGATTGTTGAAAGGATCCAAGTAAAACAGTGTTAGTTAGATTGCTTGCAGGATTCAAGTAGAACAATGTTGCTATGATTGTTGGTAGGATCCAAGTAAAATTGTGTGACTATGATTGTTGGTACGATCCAAGTACAACAGTTTTACCAAGGTTTTAGGTAGAATCCACGTAAAATAGTGTTAGTGACATTGTGTGTAGGTTCCAAGTGAAACAGTATTCCTAACACTGTTAGTGGGATCGAAGTAACACATTGTTATTAAGATTGTTAGTGGGATCCCACTAAAATAGTTTTAGCAGGATTGTTGGTAGGATTCTAGTAAAATTGTGTTACTAAGATTGTGGGTAGGAATCGAATTAAAACAATGTTGCTATGATTCTTGGTAGAATTTAGATAAAACAGTGTTACTAAGATTGTTGGGAGGATCCAAGCAAAACAGTGCTACTAAAATTTTGGTAAGATGCAAGTAGTAAAGTATTACTAAGATTGTTGGTAGGATCCAAATAGAACAGTATTACTAAGATTGCTTGTAGGATCCAAATAGAACACTATTACTAAGATTGTTGGTAGGATCCAAATAGAACAGTATTACTAAGATTGCTTGTAGGATCCTTGTAAATAGTGTTACTACGATTGTTGGTAGGATCCAAGTAAAACAGTGTTAGTAATATTGTTGGTAGGATCCAAGTAAAACAGTGTTAGTAATATTGTTGGTATGATCCAAATAAAATATTTATATTAATGTTGTTGGTAGGATCCAACTAAAACAGCTTTACTAAGATTGTGGGTAGGATCCGAGTGAAACAATGTTACTAAACTTGTTGGTAGGATCTAAGTAGTCCAGCTGTAGTCCATGTAGTCGAACAGGAATGGTAGTCTAGTAGTATCCTGTACAGGTCCACTCTGTTAATGTCCATGTGATGTTAGACGTAACCTGATAATTTTGAAAACTGAGATTATGTACATAATATTGTGAGCAATCAGTGGAGTTAAGAGACAAAAATAGTTTATTAACAAATACTTATCACTTGTTCATCCTGTCTTTCATAAAAGCCTGAAATGAAATATGTGTTCAGACCAGAAAGTGTAGCCTGACAATTAATTTTAAAGATAGGTTAATGCTCTTGAGAATAGTATCAGATAGTTGGTTGGATCCAAGTAGTCTAGCTGAAGACCATGTAGTGAACTAGGAATATTAGCTACTACCATGTGCAAGTCCACTCTGTGATGAACAATTGGTTATTTTTATATTTTATTATTTCGTTACGTTAGGCAGTTGTATATTTTATTATATTAGAATGTCTTCAGTGTTAGAAAGCTGGGGGTATTTGGATAACCAACGGTAGTAGAATTATCGAGTATCCCTGGACATTAACAAAAATAACTAATAGAGTATCCCTGGACATTAACAAAAATAACTAGAATTTTTCCTCTGGATTGTACTGCAAATAACATTAAAATCTAGTTTATCGTACGACTAGGCAAGATGATGATCTCTTCCATGTGGACAGTTATGCTTGTTAGGGCAGTTAGTTATAGGACAAGAGTTGTAGATGAAACATGTTTTACATCGAAGTGACTCTTTAGGTAGTGACCCAAAATTCTCAACTCGATGTAGTTGGAAAACATTACCCACAACTTCAGTATTATTGGTGGGAATCTTCATCTTGTTTATTGTGAGTTCCGCCATTACAAAACACCACACCCACATTTCATCATTATACTAGGCCTTCTCTTATTTTATTGCCCACGGTGAAATTCACAAAGACTGGTGTAACTGTGCGACAAGTCTTAAATAGAACCTATTTATCTTTAATATTTTAATTGACTTATCTGGTTGAATAACTAACTAGTTTGGTGTATCGGTTAATAGGATTGTTTCTGATGATTGTGTGATTTATCTATAAAAGTCTAATTTAATATTTTAATTGACTTATCTGGTTGAATAACAAACTCACTTGGTGTGTCGGTTAATAGACTTGTTTCTGATGATTTATCTGTAAAAGTCTAGTTTATTTTATCGCCCTTACGTCTTTCACTTTATTTATTCAATGATACAGTTTGAAAACTAATAGACATTTCAAACATTGTAGTATATACTCCACCACTAAATGGTTTCTCCATTTGGGGTTAGTGAAGAGAGGTAGAAACTATCGAAAACCATCTTACTGAGTCGTAGACTAAATAACAGATTTGGTTTCACTTAGTTTTCATGCTATTACTTCATCTACTGACTTTAATAATAATTTAATCAATTATGTTGGTGCTAACGCAATCACTGGACATGGTGTAGGACATTTTGAAAATTTCTACATAAGGCAGAAACACTTTCTACTTTCTGGGCCAACACAACCCCAGAAGTTTCCTAGTTACTACAGCTGTTTGGTATTGGTTATATCACCCGTCCAAGGCGTTAATCTGATATAATAGTTAACAGTTTTACTTCTTGATATTAATTCTATTGATCTCTACGTTTTGTTTTGTTTTCAGATAGTCTCTCTCTAACCTTACAATGGCCCGATCTTTATCAGAAGACTCGGAATGTCTGTCCCTTGTTACTCGAGAAGCCCCGCCCTAGCTCCTACACCGAGGAGCTAGACCGATCTGAAGTGGACCCTCATGCAGTTCTTAAGGAGACGGACTATGTGAACGTCGATGTGTCAGTTTTATCTCAGTTCCACGAAGATGCCATTTCGCAGGTAAATATGAAACAACCAATCAAATAATAATAACTATGTTGTTTATCATCACTTCATGTGAACATCTGTACTTCTTACGGTACATTAGCTAGTTGTATATGTCAATATGTCGTTACACTAGCTAGTTGTATATTTCATTATGTCGTTATACTAGCTAGTTGTACATTTCATTATGTCGTTACACTAGCTAGTTGTATATTTCATTATGTCGTTACACTAGCTAGTTGTACATTTCATTATGTCGTTATACTAGCTAGTTGTACATTTCATTATGTCGTTACACTAGCTAGTTGTATATTTCATTATGTCGTTACACTAGCTAGTTGTACATTTCATTATGTCGTTACACTAGCTAGTTGTATATTTCATTATGTCGTTATACTAGCTAGTTGTACATTTCATTATGTCGTTACACTAGCTAGTTGTATATTTCATTATGTCGTTACACTAGCTAGTTGTATATTTCATTATGTCGTTACACTAGCTAGTTCTATATTTCATTATGTCGTTACACTAGCTAGTTGTATATTTCATTATTTTGTTACACTAGCTAGTTGTATATTTCATTATTTCGTTACACTAGTTAGTTGTATATTTCATAATTTCGTTACACTAGCTAGTTGTATATGTCATTATTTCGTTATAATGATTGGTATTGTATTTCATTACTTTGTTAAACTGACTGGTTGTTTATTTCATTATTTCGTTACATTTACTGGTTGTATATTTTATTATTTTGTTACATTTACTGGTTGTATATTTTATTATTTTGTTACATTTACTGGTTGTATATTTCATTATTTCGTTACATTTACTGGTTGTATATTTTATTATTTTGTTACATTTACTGGTTGTATATTTCATTATTTCGTTACACTGAGGGGCTGAATATTTCATTATTTCGTTACATTAGCTAGTTGTATATTTCATTATTTCGTTACGCTGTCTCGTTGTATATTTTAACACTAGCATAATTTGAGGTGAGCTGTAGAAACTATAATTTGAGGTGAGCTGGAGAAACAACTGTAATTTGAGGTGAGCTGTAGAAATAACTATAATTTGAGGTGAGCTGTAGAAATAACTGTAATTTGAGGTGAGCTGTAGAAATAACTATAATTTGAGGTGAGCTGTAGAAATAACTGTAATTTGAGGTGAGGTGTAAAAAACTAATTTGAAGTTAGCTGTTGAAACAACTGTACTTTTAAGTGAGCTGTTATAACAGCTGTAATTATATGAGCCGTAGAAACAACTGTAATTTCAAGTGAGCTCTGGAAACAACTGTAATTTTAGGTAAAGTGTAGAAACCACTGTAATTGAGTTGAGCTGTAGAAACCACTGTAATTGAGGTGAGATGTAGAAACCACTGTAATTGAAGTGAGATGTAGAAACCACTGTAATTGAGGTGAGATGTAGAAACCACTGTAATTGAGGTGAGATGTAGAAACCACTGTAATTGAGGTGAGCTGTAGAAACCACTGTAATTGAGGTGAGATGTAGAAACCACTGTAATTGAAGTGAGATGTAGAAACCACTGTAATTGAGGTGAGATGTAGAAACCACTGTAATTGAGGTGAGATGTAGAAACCATTGTAATTGAGGTGAGATGTAGAAACCACTGTAATTGAGGTGAGCTGTAGAAACCACTGTAATTGAAGTGAGATGTAGAAACCACTGTAATTGAGGTGAGCTGTAGAAACCACTGTATTTGAGGTGAGATGTAGAAATGTAATTTTCTGATGTTTAAAACTTTGTTTCCAAGTGAGTAGTTGAACAGTTAATCCTCTGGTGTGCATCATGATATCCAAGGAAAGCACATCCATATGTTCTCAAGCTTCCAGGTAACAGTCGAAATAAACCGTGTTATTTTTTATCCTATATTCAATATTGTTACTTCTAAGTAACGTTTACAACTTACCTAAATATATTTCACAAAAGAAGTTTTTCTTTTCAGCTTGCTTACTTCTCTTTGTTGGGTTTTTGGTCTTTTAGACCAGGGAGGGTCAGGTTCGCTTGGGCCTTATCCTTCCGTCTGTTGTATTAATTTGTGTTGATGGTATTACATGAGGGTTGAAGTAAACTACACTTGCTCCGATGGGCAAATGTCCATGTACGTATCGCTTCTTTAATCAGTAACATTCGTCATGAAAATAAAACCCTTTCTTTAGTGTTGAAATATTGACGTGACACTGATGTAGACTTTGTGGTTTAGTTATTGGTGGCCTAATTAAATGTTTATTCCTACGATAAATATTAACAGAGGAGAGGTACTTAGGTCTATTTTCATTGTGTATGTAGTATCTACTTCACATGCAATCGTATTTTGCCAATTTTTGTGAAAGTAATGTGGAGAGTTATGCCGGGGTCTATCGGCAGTAGTTTGTATATTTGTATATTACTTTTGATGAGGTACTGCCAGAGACTTTGTATGCTGTAGTAATTATTGAGTTTTGATTGTATTTTGTATTATGATTGACCATGCATATTCTATTTTTGGTCTTATGAATGTTTTGTAGATTTTAATTATATTGTGTGGTAAGTTTCCTTGGTTTTACCGTTTAAACTTGCATAATTTGTACGTTTCCAAGTTCTGGTAAGTATATTATTTGTGTGTTTAAATCACATTAGCTTCGTTAAACCTATGAATTTTACTGAAGATGATATTGCACTATAGATCTAATTTAAGTAATTCAGACAAAACGTTTCCCGCCGTATTTTCATAATGTGTTCAGTAAAAACAAATAAGTTATAATGATAAAATGCGGGGTTTAGTCCCTGTGGTGGGCACAGCACGGATAGCCTACTGTACAACTTTGTACTCAAACAAACATGTTTTTAACAACGTTTGTTTGTTTGTTTTAAATTTCGCGCAAAGCTACACAAGGGCTATCTGCGCTAGCCGTCCCTAATTTAACAGTTTAAGACTAGAGGGAAGGCAGCTGGTCATCACCATCCACCGCCAACTCATAGACTACTGTTTGACCAACGATTAGTGGGATTGACTGTTACATTATAACGCTCCCACAGCTGAAAGGGCGAGCATGATTGGCGTGACGGGGATTCGAATCTGCGACCCTCAGATTACGAATTGTGTTCCTTAACCATCTGGCCATATCGAGAATATTTGGATAATATCAAAACCACTCAATAAATGATTTTGTTAAATCATCAATTAGTTGTCTGTGTTATTTTTTAACTTTACTATTAACAGGAACTATTTTCAGAATTCAGTTAAATTCTATGTGTATCTCTTGACATACTCTAATGGGTTTAACTTAGCGTCTATTGTAAGAAAAATATTGGTTTTAAAGATAATTTGTTGAAACGGAGAATCGATAATATATTAATTTTACAAACACTGTGTAAACGGAAAAAGATCGCTTTGTTGCTGGATGACATAGCCAGTCATTTTCTCCTTTGGTTCACTGTTCATACCAGCAGTCACGTACAAGTGATGCCACAAAGGTCACAATATTTATCTGAGATAGTCATTATAGTAAGGCATCCTACGTAAATTTGTTTTATTGTTGTTGGCTTTCATTTTCATTTATGTACATAAGTCGGAGTTATAATTCTTTCCAATAATCAAATTACAGTTCATTCATAAAAAGATATCTTAATTTTTACAAATAACCCCCTCGGACAATATTCATACTAAAACACTACTGCATTAGAATATTTCCCGCTACCAAAAATGGACAAAAAAATTAGAATAAACAAGAAGACATTGTGGGTAAAGATAGTGCAAAATAAACACGTAATAATTTATATGATACAAGAACTTATAATAACAATTAACTGATATGTTAGGGCTTGTCAAATGTTTCAAATCTATTTCACTTTTTTGGTTAGCATCACGTATGGACTGTAGAATATTTGTGTTGGATAGCCATCTTTTTAATTTATCATATACTTTTGAGACACGAATTAACAACAGATTAAACACGTGTTTGAGAGTTGTTTTGAATTTCAACATCTATTTAAATATCTTCAATTCCAGAATTGTATAGATTATGGAATATTTTGGTATTTGTTACAAATAGGCTTAAGTGGTTCATAATTTACGTTCGATCTCACATAAATAAGCAGTATGTTTTAATAGCTTTTATGAAACCTTCAAATTCTCACGGTAATCATCTTTTGTTTTCTCCGGTCATCTATTTAGGCAGGTTTCGGGAGGTTCCAGTGGTTGATGTTTTTTGTCACTGGATTAGGCCTAGCGGCAGATTCCATAGAAATTTTAGCTATCGCATACATACTTCCCAGCGCTGAGCAGGACCTCTGTATGGATTCTAGCCAAAAGGGGTGGTTGGGTAAGTGAGCAATTTTATATCACAATAATTGAAATATATCTAGTATTAATTTTGTAATAGGTATTTAAAGTTTTCTAGACATTATTAAATAAAGTGTTCATATAGATGTGTACGTGTTTAGTTAGCGCGTGACTGTTTGTTGATCCTTCCTTCATCAAGATTGAAACATATGAAATGATAACACCAAATATTCTAGGGTGTAATTGTTCAGTAATAATAAAGGTGCTTACTAAAATTAGAATATCTGATAGATGTAGTCACTTGATAATATTAGAATATATGGTAGGTATTGTGACTGGACAATATCAGGATATATACCAGATATAATCACTTGATAATATTAGAATATGAGGTAGATATAGTCATTGGCCAATATTAAGATATATTGTAGATATAGTCACTGAACAAACCAGTTTCCCATGTATATATTCCTGTATAGTGCTCTAGTATATATATTCATGTATGGTTCCTCTGATATATATTCCTGTACAGTCCCCTTGTTTATATTCCTGTACAGTCCCCTAATATACATTCCTGTACTGGTCCTCTGGTATATATACCTGTACAGTCCCATGGTATATATTCCTGTTCTGATTTCCTGGTATACAGTGGAACCCCTCTAAGCAGCCACCCCTCAGATTCGGCCACCCCTTGAAAGCGGTCATTCAATCACAGTTCCTTTTTTGTTTACATAATCCCTAATTATATACAGTGGAGCCCCTCTAATCAGGCCAGTTTGTCTCAGTCCCGAAGGTGTCTGCTTTAAAGGGGTTCCACTGTATTTTTCTGTACAGTCCCCTAGTTTGTATTCCTCATAAACCACACTCAAAGGACTGGCAGTTAATAAACATCTTTGAACTTGAACCTAAAATAAAACTGAGTTATCTATATTATGTTGTACAGTTTTTTAACGTCGTTGTGTGAGATATTTATTATTATTTTGTTCATGTTTGGATTGTGTTTTGAAGTTTCAGAAGTTTGTAATATGTGAAGAAATAATATGAAAGTACATTTCAAACAAACATTATTTCTTTATAAGTTACAAGTTCACGATGTTCTCTGACTTATTTTCAACTTTAATACCAAGTTCTAACACTGAAAAACAACCTAATTTCAAAGGTTAGATTTCTAAGATAATATCTAATCACTGAATGAAATTGCTATCCATGTAAAAAACAATACGGATTCAAACAGAAATTAGACTTTTGTCTAATAAAACTGTATGTTATCAAACCTATATATACTTGATGACGAGAAACCCACTTGAAATAAAAATATATCTCAGAACGGCTGGTATGGGTATTAACGTTGTTCTCTCCTTATCAATAAAAGTGTCAATACCCATACCAGCCGTTCTGAGATATATAAAACGAAATATGGAATTGCAGAGAAGAAAGACAATATTTTCCTTTAAAATAACGTTCAAGGAAATCCTTAAAGTATCCCTAATACGAAATTAGAAATATTACCGCTACTTCACAACAATGAAAACGATTGTAAATCCAACAGTAGCTTCTCGCGCTCAGTCTAAATTGTTTGTTTTTTTTTTGAATTTCGCACAAAGCTACTCGAGGGCTATCTGTGCTAGCCGTCCCTAATTTAGCAGTGTAAGACTAGAGGGCAGGCAGCTAGTCATCACCACCCACCTCCAACTCTTGGGCTACTCTTTTACCAACGAATAGTGGGATTGACCGTCACTTATAACGACCCCACGGCTGAAAGGGCGAGCATGTTTGGTGCGACGGGGATGCGAACCCGCGACCCTCAGATTGCGAGTGGCACGCCTTAACACGCTTGGCCATGCCGGGCCCAGTCTAAATTATTCGAAATCAAAGTTTGCGTGAGATAATATTTCACATCTAATCATCTTTATCCATAACTTCTGATTGTTCTTCACAATTTAACTTTCAAACAACTTGTGTTGGCTGCTAAGCGATAGTGCTAATATCAATATAAAAAACTTCCTAAAATGCATTCCGCTTAAATATCATTGTTTAATGAGCCATTTCGCCTTTTCTTTTAACCCAGAGAAAACCGATACGATAGCTTATCTAATTTAGTCAACCACGTAAACCAACAGCCGTAAAAAATAGGCCTGCTAATTTAAAGTGTTTATATATTATATTACATACACACACATAATAATCACTAGAACTACATTTATCTCTAAAATAACCATTGTAATTGTATTGTTGTTATAGAACTACAGTAGTTTTCATAATCTGTAATATCAGTTTTAAACATCAGTTACAAGTTTCTCAATGCACCATAATAAAACAATTAGTTTCCAAAAAATACAATACTCATTATTACCACCAGAGGGATATATTACAATAATATTACGAAACTTTACATAAAATAATTATTGTTGCTGTTGTTTGTTGAGTTAAGCACAAAGCTTCACAGTGGGCTATCTGTGGTATCGAAATTCGGATTTTAGCGAATTAAGTTCCCAGACGTACCGATGAGCCACTGGGGTGGGCTAAAATAATTAACCCTAAATCTAATTCATAATTATTCTTATGTGATTCAGATAGATTAGTAGTATAATGTCAAACATCAGATTCAACTCGTAATGATCTCAGTAGGGCTCAGAAGATCAAAGGATGAAATTGTGAGTTCCAGGAGAATTTTACTCCTGGTTCAGATAGATTAGCAGGTTAATATCTAACTCGTAAATGATTTTGTAGGTGGTATTTCGTTTGTTGGAATGATGATTGGAGGCTTGGTTTGGGGCAGTTTGGCAGATAAGATCGGACGTCGACGAACTTTGTTATCATCGCTCACCACAAATGCAGTGTTTTCTATAATCACGGCGTTTATGCCCACCTATGGTCTTTTCATGGTGACACGGCTTTGCAGTGGCATTGGGTAAGTTTTTCTAAATAGCAAGTGTACGTGAATGTCCTACTGAAAAGAAAATGTTTGTATTCTGAGGCAAGGTTTAAAAAAACATAACATACTTTTACCTGGCAGTATTTGAGCAATACATGAATCTTTGGAATTATCTGAAAACAATAAAATATAAAATCAAGTTTAAATATTTTGCCAGAAATTTAAAAAGCTTTATAGACGTTTTTTTACTTTAGCATCCAATGTGCAAAATATCCAACACAGCATTAATTTTACGTTGTCTTCTATAGGAAATTAGGCTGAGATTAGAAGAGATCTGTAAATTACACTTAGTTTAGAAGTACAGACGGAGAGATGGTGAATTAGACCTAATTAAAAAATATGGTGATAAACTAGGTTTAATTAAAGAGAGTGTTGGGTTAACTGGGTTTAATTAAAGAGAGTTGGGTTAACTGGGTTTAATTAAAGAGATGTGGGTTACCTAGATTTAATTAAAGAGAGTGATGGGTAAGCTGGGTTTAATTAAAGAGAGTGGTGGGTAAGCTGGGTTTAAAAGAGAATGGTGGGTAAACTGGGTTTAATTAAAGAGAATGGTGGGTTAACTGGGCTTTAAATTAAAGAGAGTGGTGTAACCCTGATTTAATTAAAGAGAGTGGTGGGTAAGCTGGGATTTAATTAAAGAGAGTGGTGGGTACTGAGTTTAATTAAAGAGGGTAGAAGCTGAGCCTAATTAAAGAGAATGCTAGGTAATAGTTTAATTAGAGAATATGGGTAGGCTAGATTTAATTAAAGAAAATGGTGTTTTTAGGCTAACTAAAGAGAGGTAATTAATAGAAGAATGGTGGGTAAGCTGTGGTTTAATTAAAGAGAGAATGGAGTGTTTCAGGGTTTAATTAAAGAGAATGGTGTTGCTTGGGTTTAATTAAAGAGAATGTGGGTGCTTGTGGTTTAATTAAAGAGAGTGGTGGGTAAGGTGGGTTTAATTAACAGAATGGTGGGTAAGCTAGGTTTAATTAAAAGATGTTGGTGGGTAAGCTAGGTTTAATTAAAGAGAATGGTGGTAAAACGTGCCTAGTAGAGGTAGGGGTTAATTAAATGTAAAGAGATGGTGGGTAAACTGGGTTTAATTAAAGAGAGTGGTTGGTAAAATGGGCTTCCTTTAGAGAGTGGCTATAAATGATCATATCAATGATCTATACGTCAAAAGAGCTGTAGTCTGTAACAAGATAACACTTATAATCAGTAAATAAGTTCAAAAATTAAAATATATATAACTTGTTTTGTTACTACAATCAAGAACAAATATATTCCAGACTAAATCAGAAAGTATCAATTTTTAAACTTTAAATTATCAACAGATCGAAATGACTCAACGTAGCCTGTTTTGTTTCCTTCGAAGTTGGCTACAAGGTAGACTGCAGCTGACGACGTAACCATTAAAATAAAGAGAACTCTGTTTGTGCAAAATGACAGGTGTTGTTCTGTAGACGATGTTCGATTTTCAAGCAGAACATCGTGTGTCTATAATAAATAACACTGCACAACAAAGTTTTTGCTTCTTGAACACTGTTGGGTGTTCCTTATCGATTTTGGCTGCTGATCACGAAAATAACATCCAAATTTGCCCATCTCTTACCGTTTCATCGAAATCTTCAATTTTATTTTTTTTCTTATGTTTGTGTCCAAAATTTTCGTTTCTGTAAGAGACCTATAAACAATGTTTTGTGCAGTCTGGGCATGTCCAGGCATGAAATCAGGCCAGGTTGGAAGCTGTTCTGTGGAAGTACGCAGCCCGGGCATGCCTGGCAGGCTTGAGCCAGCTTGACACTGTCTTAGCAGGCTATAAAGTGACTTGCATTCACAGATGTTGCTCATTGGATTAATATAGACTTTATAGTGTAACGTATTGTTTTAGAATAGCATTGCTTCCAGTAGCACTGTAATAAGTAAGTTAGATGTTATAGACGTTTTACATAACTATTGGTGTCGGTCAGTATGTCTTGCCAATGTCGTAACAGCCGCGATACAGTCTTCTATATTTGTGGCGAGTACACGCTTGTTCATCAGAGACGCTCAAAGACTTCTCTTGTGAAGAAAGCATATCATCTGTACTTTGGCTGTAAAATTGGTGATCAAGACCAGGAATGGGCACCTCACTTTTGTTGTACAACATGTGCTGTCTGTCTGAGAGCTTGGCTCAGAGGCACTTGAAAAACAATGCCGTTTACTGTCTCCATGATATGACGAGAACAGAAAGAACATGTGACGGGCTGTTACTTCTGTTTGACTAATGTGTCTGGTTTCTCTGCCAAAAACAAGAAGTCAACTGAATACCTAATCTGCCTTCAGCAATGAGACCCGTGTCACATGACGACAGTTTCAAATTCCGAAACCACCAGAGGAATGGACCTTAGACGAACCAGATGAAGAAACTACAATGCAGGGAACTGATTGATCCAGATTTTGAACCGTGCTCCTCAGGTGATCCACATCTCATAACACAGTCAGTATTAAACGATCTGGTCAGAGATTTGGTCTGTCAAAAGCAAAAGCCGAATTACTGGGTTCGAGACTGCAGGAATGGTGTTTGCTGTCACCAGGTACGAAAATTTCTGTTTTTCAAAGCCACCGAGATAATATAACCAAATTATTTACACAAGTTGACAGTCTCAGTTTCTGTGTTGACATCGAAGGATTGTTCTATGCTTTGGGTTGTGACCATGACCTGCTAGAGTGGCATCTCTTTATTGATTCATCAATGTTAAGTCTCAAAGTTGTTCTGTTACACAATGACAACGTTCCCAATACCACTTGGCTATGCAGCACACATGAAAGAAACCTACGAGAACATGGAAATGTTGCTGAAACACATCCAGTACAGCAAGTACAACTGGAATATCTGTGGAGATCTGAAAGTCGTTTGCTCTGTTACTGGGACTGCAGCTTGACTATACAAAGTACTGTTGTTTCATCTGTGAATGAGACAGTCGTGCCAAAGAGTCACATTATTCTAGGAGAGCTGGCTACCTGTAAAAAGGACAGAAAAAATGTCTCATGAATCGCTTGTCGACACGGCAAAGATTTTTTGCCTCCTCTTTACATAAAATTGTGACTTATGAAGAATTTCGTGAAAGCAATAAACAAAGAAGACGAAGGTTTTCGTTATTTAAAACAGATGTTCCCAAGAATAACTGAGGCCAAGATCAAAGAAGGCATTTTGTTGGCCCTCAGATCAGACACGTTATGAGTGACAAGCGGTTCGAAGATCTGTTAGTTGGGCCGGAAAAGATTGTCTGGAAAGCCTTCAAAGACGTTGTTGACAATTTTCTTGGCAATTACAGAGCCCCGCATTACATTCAGCTGGTAGACAAACTTATCAAAGCATACAAAACAATGAAGTGCAACATGTCACTCAAGATTCATTTCTTCCACTCACACTTGAATTGCTACAATGGAAAAACGATATCAGGGCAACTGGAATCCGTCAATGCTTGCTAATTACTGTTGGACACTGCAACGTGGTGCACCAGACATTGAAAACAAATCAGGAACAAAACACAATTTAATAC